>NC_057805.1:504937648-504979290 GCF_018294505.1 Triticum aestivum
GAAGAACCAACCGCAACGGGGAGGGGGGCTCGCCAGAGAGGTACCCCACTATGTATCTTAGGGTTCAGGATGGTGGCGGTGGTCGCCGGCGGTGGCGGGGCGTTGGCGGGGCGGTGGCGTGGGGATCGCCGGAGAAAAATCTCGGCACGGGGGGCCTAGAGGGATGGCTGGGGCGGCGGCGGACCAGCGGTGGGGAGTGTTTTCGGGGCGGGCGGGGCGGCGCACCGCCGGCCGCGGGCGGCGGGGGGCTGCTGTTTGGCCGGTGGTGGCTGGCGGCTTACGGGGGTGGAGGTTGAAGATGAACCGCAGGCCCTTGATTTCGTATCCAACGGCTGCAAAATCGACTGACCAGAGATGAAAAAGTCAGTCGACCGAAGTGTAGCCTCACCTTGCTAGTGCGTTTAGTTCCGACAGCAAAATTCAGTTTCGACAGTTAAGTTCAGTTTCGACAGTTAAATTCAGTTTCGACAGTTAAGTTTAGATATGAGCGGCTGATGTATTTTACATCTAGCACTTTGTGGTTATGTATTTTACGTCATGTATTGGATATGCTACTAGAATTCCACTCAGGTTAACGTTGTTCGTTGTCTCTCTTGTCCTGCTTCAGATTCGGCGTCGTACAACTCACCGGAGCTGCTCCAATGACGAAACCCTCCATCATATCGGAGCAGTACCTCGGTCTCCATCTCCAGACACCTAAGATCTTCTTCCCCTCCTCCGACAGCCAAGTTAGCCGGAGGATCCTCACCGGCCAACCCAATCACGCTGAGATCGACATGGCTTCACCAAAGAGGTTGTACACTTGTTGCATCTCTTTTTTACTCTACATGTTATATATATTGTCCACTGAGCACTCGTAGTAACGGGAAATATGATTATTTTATCCTACTATATGACAAGCAGCGAGGTACCAGGCAACATAGCTATCCGTGATGGACTCTCTTGAACGCCATCATTATTTATCTCTGCGCGTTTGAGCTGTGCATTTGTCGATGGGCCTGGGAATTGAGCTAGTATGGCAGTGGCCTGGGTCCAAAGTAATAGAAGTAGCACAAAACTTTGTTTAGTGTAGGATTTTCCTTGCTCAAGCCTGCTTACTAGAATCGCCAGTGCTTGAAAGGAAAAGTGAATGAAAAACATCGGAATTGGAAAGTTTCCTATGGTACTACTTTTCATGAATTTGGTGCAAAGGAATGGAGCAAAGCAAAACTGTAGGATTTGTTCCTTTAGTGTCTCCTTGAAAGAAAAACCGTAGGAATTCTAATTTCCACTTCTCCTCCTTTTCATATTCCTATTCATCAAGCACAAGACTAAGAGATAGTAGCATAATAGTATTATAACCGTACATTTTCTTGTGGTTTGACTTAATCTCACCATGCTTTTTTGCATCCTGTGATCTTCCAATTGTTGTGAATCAAACACCCAGATTGGCAGAAATCCTGTGTTTTTAAATTCTCTGTTTTGCACGTGCATTCCTATCCTATTCCTGTCTATTTCCTATCCCTGCATTGTTAGAATCCTCAAATTCAAACAAGCCCTTACTCAATTACTTCTGTTACAGATATGTGTCAAAGAAAACCTTGTGTGGTTTGTCCTGCTCCTGCGGCGCTGTGTTCCATCCCAGCTCAGCTGCTCCAACGACGGAAGGGTTCACCACAGCAGGGATCCGCTCTCCAGACTGTCTTTCGCCGCCTCAGATCTTCTTCCCCGCCGCCGGCAGCCATGGCAACTGCATTACCATCATCAACTGAGCAGATGACCTTGAGGACTACACGGGTCCGCAAGAGAGGTCGCACTCTTCCGGTTCTGCTTACGTTATGCGTTGCTTAATATGATGACATGCTACATTATCGTCGTGCTCACCTATTAGACTCCGAGTCAGGTCCAAACTAATGCTGAAACTTGAGTTTTTAAATGGTTGTGGGGTACATATTGGGGCAGCAATCAGTACTATCTGTCTACTATCTGGTTAATCTCCGGTGTCTACTATGAGTTTCATGTTGGGTGCAAACAAACATTAAAGGAGCCATTATCTGTATTTTTTAACTAAAGCTATTATCTGCCTGCTATCATTGGTTTTGGGTCTATCCACAGTTTGCTACCATCACTCTGGATTTGTGCATGCACTCCTTACATAATCTCACTATGTTTTATTCCTATGCATTCCAGTTATTGTACACAATGGAACTGATCATGTAGAGCAAAAGAGACGAGCCTTGCGTGGCAATAAAATTTCATGCAGACGTCGTTCCATGGTGGGCGCAAAGGCAGCCCCCCTCCACCCATTTCGGATCGTAATCAAGAGGAAGATAACTGTTCAGGGGGTGATTCAGAAGGAGAAGACCACTCCTATTTACCCCATGAGGTCTACGCTCTAACTTGGCATGCTGATGTTGGTAATATCATGCATATGGTGCCTTGCATTGCTTACTGTATACATTAAAGATGTCATCTGCTTAGTTTAGACATGCTTTGTGTCAATGCCATCTGTTTAGTTTCTTTATCGTATATGTGAATCATGCAATGCCATCTTGTCTAGCAAGGCATCATATATGTGAATTTTGCAATGCCACCCTGGTTAGCCAGTCATCTTATATGTGAATTATATCATGCCATCATTTTTTATTACGTGTTAAATTTGTCAACAATTTTAGTACATTCAATTACTCTTCCTGTGCATCAGCCATTCGGCACGGTCATGGAAAAATCTGGAGTGGAAACAAGGTCTTCAGAGCAGACAATGCTATCTGACGAAGCGCATGTCTTGCTGGTTACCGATAGCTCCTCGGAGGAGGATTCAGAGACAGATGACCAGTCATATCCCACCCCCCGAGGTGCATGCCCTAACTTGGCGTATGGTATCTTGCATTGCTATGTCATTTGCTTAGTTTAGACATGCTTTGTGTGAATGCCACCTGTTTAGTGTCTAATTACCATATATGTGAATTATGCAATGCCATCTTGTTGCAAGACATTATTGAAGGAAATATGCCCTAGAGGCAATAATAAAGTTATTATTTATTTCCTTACATCATGATAAATGTTTATTATTCATGCTAGAATTGTATTAACCGGAAGCATAATACATGTGTGAATACATAGACAAACAGAGTGTGACTAGTATGCCTCTACTTGGCTAGCTTGTTGATCAAAGATGGTTATGTTTCCTAGCCATAGACATGAGTTGTCATTTGATTAACGGGATCACATCATTAGGAGAATGATGTGATTGACTTGACCCATTCCGTTAGCTTAGCACTCGATCGTTTAGTATGTTGCTATTGCTTTCTTCATGACTTATACATGTTCCTATGACTATGAGATTACGCAACTCCCGTTTACCGGAGGAACACTTTGTGTGCTACCAAACGTCACAACGTAACTGTGTGATTATAAAGGTGCTCTACAGGTGTCTCCAAAGGTACTTGTTGGGTTGGCGTATTTCGAGATTAGGATTTGTCACTCCGATTGTCGGAGAGGTATCTCTGGGCCCCCTCAGTAATACACATCACTATAAGCCTTGCAAGCATTGTGACTAATGAGTTAGTTGCGGGATGATGTATTATGGAACGAGTAAAGAGACTTGCCGGTAACGAGATTGAACTAGGTATCGAGATACCGACGATCGAATCTCGGGCAAGTAACATACCGATGACAAAGGGAACAACGTATGTTGTTATGCGGTCTGACCGATAAAGATCTTTGTAGAATATGTGGGAACCAATATGAGCATCCAGGTTCCGCTATTGGTTATTGACAGGAGAGGTGTCTCGGTCATGTCTACATAATTCTCGAACCCGTAGGGTCCGCACGCTTAACGTTACGATGGCAGTTATATTATGAGTTTATATGTTTTGATGTACCGAAGGTTGTTCGGAGTCCCGGATGTGATCATGGACATGACGAGGAGTCTCAAAATGGTCGAGACATAATGATTGATATATTGGAAGCCTATGTTTGGACATCGGAAGTGTTCCGGGTGAAATCGGGATTTTTTCGGAGTACCGGGAGGTTACCGGAACCCCCCGGTAACTTAATGGGCCTTAGTGGGCCTAGGTGGAAGAGAGGAGAGGAGGCCAGGGCAGGGCCGCGCGCCCCTCCCCCCCAGTCCGAATAGGACAAGGAGAGGGGGGCGGCGCCCCCCTTCCTTCCTCCCCTCCACCTTTTCCCCTTCCTCTCCTAGTCCAACATGGAAAAGGGGGGAGTCCTACTCCCGGTAGGAGTAGGACTCCTCCTGGCGCGCCTCTCCCTTAGGCCGGCCGAACCCCCCTTGCTCCTTTATATACGGGGGAAGGGGGGCACCTCTAGACACAATTGATGATTGATCTCTTAGCCGTGTGCGGTGCCCCCCTCCACCATATTACACCTCGATAATATCGTAGCGGTGCTTAGGCGAAGCCCTGCGTCGGTAGAACATCAACATTGTCACCATGCCGTCGTGCCGACGAAACTCTCCCTCAACACTCGGCTGGATCGGAGTTCGAGGGACGTCATCGAGCTGAACGTGTGCTGAACTCGGAGGTGCCGTGCGTTCGGTACTTGATCGGTCGGATCGTGAAGACGTACGACTACATCAACCACGTTGTGTTAAATGCTTCCGCTATCGGTCTACGAGCGTACGTGGACAACACTCTCCCCTCTCGTTGCTATGCATCACCATGATCTTGCATGTGCGTAGAATTTTTTTGAAATTACTACGTTCCCCAACAATTATATATGTGAATTATGCAATGTTATCTTGTTGCAAGGCATTATGTATGTGAATTATGCAATGCCATGCTGTTTAGGCAAGCATCATATATGTGAATTATATCATGCCGTCCTTTTTTTGTATTTCTCATTGCTTTTGTCGACAATGTTTGTATATTCAACTGCTCTTCCTGTGCATCAGCCATTTGAATTGGTGATGGAGAAATCTGGAGTGAAAACAAGGTCTTCAGAGCAGACAATGCTACCTGCTGAAGCAGATATCTTGCTGGTTACAGATAGCTCTTCAGAGGAGGATTCAGAGGCATATGACCATTCCTATTATCCCCCTGAGGTGTATGCTCACACTTGGCAGGGTTATATTACTCATATAATGCATATGTTGTATTTGCAATGCTTAGTTTTTACATCATATACACAATATTGAATGCAATCTCCTTAGTTGACACATCATATATGCGATTGCCCTCTGCTCATTTCCTTAGTATATAAATCCTATATTTGAATTGTGTCATGCCATGATGTTTACATAGACAGGATGTATCTGAATTATGGCATGCCAACCCATTTTCTAAAGACATAATATAGTTATATCATCTCATCCTGTTTACATAGTCATCATATTTTAAATTATGTCATTCTATCCGTGAATTATATCATGCCATCATGTTTCCATCGATGACATGTTTGTGATTTATGGCATGCCAACCACATTAATAGACACATCTTATAGTTATATCATGTCATCCTGTTTACATAGTCATCATATTTTGAAGTATGTCATTCTATCCAGTTTAGTTAGCCATCATACATGTGAAATTGTGTCATGCTATCCTGTTTAATTAGCCATCATATATGTGAAATTATGTCCTTCTATTCTATTTGCTTAGACAACATAAATGTGAATTATTTCATGCCCTGTTTTCTTCCCTACTATCCATTGCACCTGTCAATCTTACAATGTCTGTACATTCAATTACTTTTCTTGTTTATCAGCCATTTCAATTGGAGGGAGTGATGGCAGTATCTGTGGGAGTAAAAACATGGTCTTCAGAAAAGATTGTGCTACCTGTTGATGCAGATAGAACCACGGGTGTACTTGCCCAAGAACCAGCCCCACCACACATAACCCACACTCATGCAGATTGTACCTCTACCCAGTTGGCAGAGAACCAGCTACACCCCTTCTAACCCCAACCCTAGCAGATAGACACCCAGTTCCCATTGACACAGCACCGTCTCCACCACAGAGCACCCAAACACGAGCAGTTAGTAAGGCAACTGCAGTGCCCAAATCATGAGGACCACCACTCCGAACCCGAAGTCAACGCTTAAAGAAGAAGAATAATTTTTCTCAGGTCAGGTTCCGTAGCTATGGTTCATACTACTTTGCTCTTGCATCACAGTATTTACTGATACCAACTAATTTCAAATTTGAAGGATGCAATTGAAACTCCAATGGCACAACATGTATGTTTTAAACCTGTTTCTTCAACGTGTTTTGGCTATTTGCTGTTGTAACTTGCCGTATGTTGATTTCAGTTTCAATTGAATAAACAGTTATGTTCTCATGCCATGCATATTACAAGTGTTGTTATTGCTGTGTAGTTTCCCACACTTATATTCTGTCTATGCTGCTTTGTCTTAAATAGATATGATTCGAACTGTATCTATCTTGATTTGGCAACATAAACTAGAATGATATAGACCATACAGTGACCATACTACATAGATATATGTTTTTTTCATACTGTTATCCTGTCCACCTTACAACTGAACTGGTTTACCAAAATGATTTTCATATACTACATTGTAAACCTGAGATGTGTTTGTTTGTTTCTCTTTTAGAACGCGGATAAAATATTGGAGAAGAGTACCCTCTTATGCAATGGTAAAGGAAGTAATGCAGATAAGGTTCAAGATAGTGAGACATCCCTGTTGGTCTCCAAGAAAGCTGATAAAAACTATATTGAAGACACTGAGACAACCCCAAAGTCCTGTCTTGATGTAGTGTTCGAGTTACTGGCTACCACTGCTGGCACCAGCTCTTCGAACTCGTTGCCTGAATCAGTTCGGCTTCTTGAGTCTCAACTTCAAGTTGAAAGACATCGATCAGATGTTATGCGACAGGAAACCGAAGGACTGAGGAAGTCCCTGCAGAATTCAGATGCATTCTTTCTGGTGCAACAACAAGCGCTGGAGGACTTAAGCGCCAAACAAGAGAAAGTTAATAAGCTTGCTAAGCATCTTGCCAACATTATGGGTACCCAGGATATTGTTTCTTGAGCTCTTCTGAAGTGGTTTCAGTTCTGGACTTGTTTTGCTGCGGCGTTTATATGCTGCTGTGTTCCCTATATTTGCACTGGTGGCGAACTTTGATGCCCAGTGGATGTAATATGTGTAATAGCCGTGATAGCCTAGTGTAAGTTGCTTGCTTATTTATTTCCTTGTTGTCTTGTTTATTTGTTTGCTTGTAGTCACTTCAGTTCTTTTTCTGCGGTTTGCTAGTGGCTGCAATAACCTATTTTTTAAAACTAGGCCACAATAACCATGGGCTAATATTTACTGTAGTGACACTGGGCCTCCTACGGGCCGTAGAAACAGTGGGCCTTCTACGGGCCGTAGAAACAGTGGGCCTTCTACGGGCCATAGAAACAGTGGGCCTTCTACGGGTCGTAGAAATAGTGGGCCTTCTACGGGCCGTAGAAACAATGGGCCTTCTACAGGCCGTATCATCAATGGGCCTTATACGGGCCGTATGATCGATTGGCCTAACATGGGCCAAACAGACCGCATTCTGGCCGTACACGGGCTAGAGTTGGAATCGTCCGTTCATGGGCCGACCATAATGGGCCATCGTTAATAGGCCGTATTTGATGATGCTATGAAAACGGCCCAACGTATTAACGGACCACAAACGGGCCGACTGTAACCACGGGCTGAATTTGGCCCACAAGCAGAAAATGACAGTAACGAGCCGTAAGTAAACGAATGCTGGAAAATAGCCCAAGAATAAATGGGCTCTGAGAAGGCCGAAAGATAACATGGGCTGGAAACGGCCCAACGGAATAACGGGCCGTTAATGGGTATAAAGTGATACACTGTTCTTTACGGGCCAGTTTCACCACGGGCCGTTAATGGGTGTAAAGTGATACACTGTTCATTACGGGCCAGTTTCACCACGGGCCGTTAATAGGCCAAGAGTTACATAGGGCCTCATATGGGCCGAAAGAATTCATGGGCCATACATGGGCCAGAAGTGAAAACGGGCTGGAATCATATTGGATGGCCCAGATGACGCTACTGGGGCTAATTCGAATAGGGCGTAACGGGCCTTGGGTTAGCGGGCTGTAAATGGGCTATATGCGAACAAGCCGTTAACAGGCTTCCCATGGGCCGGCCCGCCACCTTTTGACCAAGTCAAACGGGCCGGCCTTTTCACAGGAATGGGCCTCTATTGGGTCGTGCCACGTGTCGACGTATCATAGGCGCCTTCTGTCCAATGAGTGGACGACATCTGTCCCAGCGATGAGCCGACACGTGTTACCTCCAGCCAATGATGATTTTACACGTGGAAAATCCCCATTGGTCGGGGCTGTTAATGGGTTATCGGATCCAAACCCCGACCCGATAGCTTAACTGCGTTCCGTTATGGTGGATGCCACGTGTCGGTCACCCTTGACGAAAGAACTTCTGTGACGCACGATTTATCGTCATGGAAGTGGACACTTCCGTGATGATAATTTTGGTAATGTCATGGAACACTTCTACGACAGCACAGGTATGACTATCTTGATTCTGTCATAAATTTGTCATGGATGTACATGCATGACAAAAAACGCGACCTACTGTGACAAACAGGTATCATCACGGAAGTGTATTTTTTTTGTAGTGCAATCTCCATCAACATCTTCACCAGCACCATCTCCTCTCAAACCCTAGTTCATCTCTTGTATCCAATTCTTGTCTCTAAGTCTGGGATTGGTACCTGTACGTTGCTAGTAGTGTTGATTACTCGTTGTAGTTGATGCTAGTTGGTTTATTTGGTGGAAGATCATATGTTCAGATCCTATATGCATATTAATACTCCTCTGATTTTGAACATGAATATGCTTTGTGAGTAGTTACGTTTGTTCCTGAGGACATGGGAGAAGTCTTGCTATTAGTAGTCATGTGAATTTGGTATTCGTTCGATATTTTGATGAGATGTATTTTGTCTATCCTCTAGTGGTGTTATGTGAACGTCGACTACATGACTCTTCACCATTATTTGGCCCTAGAGGAACGCATTGGGAAGTGATAAGTAGATGATGGGTTGCTAGCGTGACAGAAGCTTAAACCCTAGTTTATGTGTTGCTTCGTAAGGGGCTGATTTGGATCCATATGTTTCATGCTATGGTTAGGTTTACCTTAATACTTCTTTTGTAGTTGCGGATGCTTGCAATAGGGGTTAATCATAAGTGGGATGCTTGTCCAAGTAAGGACAGCACCCAAGCACCGGTCGACCCACATATCAAATTATCAAAGTACCGAAAGCGAATCATATGAACGTGATGAAAACTAGCTTGACGATAATTCCCATGTGTCCTCTTGAGCGCTTTTCTCGATATAAGAGTTTGTCCAGGCTTGACCTTTGCTACAAAAAGGATTGGGCCACCTTGCTGCTCTTTATTTACTTTTGCTAATGTTGCTCGTTACAAATTATTGTATCACAAAACTATCTGTTACCTATAATTTAAGTGCTTGCAGAGAATACCTTGCTGAAAACCGCTTATCATTTCCTTCTGCTCCTCGTTGGGTTCGACACTCTTACTTAACGAAAGGACTACGATAGATCCCATGTACTTGTGTGTCATCAAGGATGGGCAAAGGAGGAAGAAGGCGTGGGGTAAAAAGACGGATCCCTATCCTCTTATAAAGGTGGTGAATATCAAGCGCCCCCTCATAAGCCTTAAACCTCGCCTATTCCCAAGGGGTCGTGCGAACGGCACGGTTGGGTTACCCAAACCCGTATTGATGAGAATCCCGTGATAAGGGGACACGATTTTTTCTTCGACAAGACATGTCAATGAACGTGCCTCGAAAGATGAAGCGGGGACTGTAAAACGGTTCAGAATAATAAACAGGCCAGAACATAATGTCTCACCGAAAAAACTTGCCTGTCAACGTGCCTTATTTTTAAGTATTATTGCCCTTTCAGCTTGGGGGTGTATTTATCAAACAGGGCCGGATATAGTTCTTATATGCGGAAAGACTGCTTTGGAGTATTCGGAGAAGGAACCCGCCTTGCAATGCCGAAGACACTCTGCGCGCCGGATACGTCGTCATTGAAGCCTGGTTCAGGGGCTACTGAGGGAGTCCCTGACTACGGGGTCCTAAGGGAGCCTTCTTAGGTGACATGGGCCGGACTGATGGGCCGTGAAGATACAAGACAAAAGGTTTTCTCCCATATCCGGATGGGACTCTCCTTTGCGCGGTTGGCAAGCTTGGCGTCCGGATGTGTAGTTTCCTTCCTCTGCAGACCGACCTTGTACAACCCTAGGTCCCTCCGGTGTCTATATAAACTGGAGGGTTTAGTCCGTAGAGGCCATCATAATCATACAGGCTAGACATCTAGGGTTTAGCCATTATGATCTCAAGGTAGATCAACTCGTGTAACCCCTATATCCATCATAGTCAATCAAGCAGGAAGTAGGGTATTACCTCCATTAAGAGCGCCCGAACCTGGGTAAACATCGTGTCCCGTACCTCCTGTTACCATTGATCCTTAGACGCATAGTTCGGGACCCCCTACCCGAGATCTGCCGGTTTTGACACCGACACCTGGTATGTTCAATCTCAACCTAAAACGGTCGGCATGGCCTAAATTTGTGAACATATACCGTCTGTTGCTACGTTATCTATATATTTGCATCAAATCTTTGTTACATTATCTATTTTTAATTCTATATTTTTTGTACTTTGCTTTCATCTATATATTGATCTGTTCTATCAGTTACTCCCATATTTGCATCTTGCTCTGTTACTTCAATATATCTAATTTACGATCTTAATTTTCATTTCAAGCAGTACATTCCTTGCTTTGCAAGAACAGGGGTAGAAGAAAATCTTGGGCTTTACTTTGTTGATGACTCCCAGGATGTCATATTGAGAACACAGCATGGATTTACAATGACGGTTAGCATAAAACTTGATAAAGATGGTCACTCCTATTTTAATGCGGACCTATGGAGAAAATGTCTAAGTGTTATGAACTGAAAGCTGGCAATAAAATTCTTGTGCGTGCACCACAGCCTGGTCTAATTAACATGGATGTTTACTTCCCCAACGTCATCAGCCGATCAAAGTCTGATCGAGGTTAGTGTCCTGTCAACTTTTCCATGCTGTCATATTACTTAACAAAATCGGGGTATTTGTTCTGACTAATTGATCACCATTTAAGCAACCAATTGTGATTTCATATTTTGACTCCGTTCCTAGGCAGTAACAAATTAGTAGTCATGTGAATTTGGTATTCGTTCGATATTTTGATGAGATGTATTTTGTCTATCCTCTAGTGGTGTTATGTGAACGTCGACTACATGACTCTTCACCATTATTTGGCCCTAGAGGAACGCATTGGGAAGTGATAAGTAGATGATGGGTTGCTAGCGTGACAGAAGCTTAAACCCTAGTTTATGCGTTGCTTCGTAAGGGGCTGCTTTGGATCCATATGTTTCATGCTATGGTTAGGTTTACCTTAATACTTCTTTTGTAGTTGAGGATGCTTGCAATAGGGGTTAATCATAAGTGGGATGCTTGTCCAAGTAAGGACAGCACCCAAGCACCGGTCCACCCACATATCAAATTATCAAAGTACCGAAAGCGAATCATATGAACGTGATGAAAACTAGCTTGACGATAATTCCCATGTGTCCTCTTGAGCGCTTTTCTCTATATAAGAGTTTGTCCAGGCTTGACCTTTGCTACAAAAAGGATTGGGCCAACTTGCTGCTCTTTATTTACTTTTGTTAATGTTGCTCGTTACAAATTATCGTATCACAAAACTATCTGTGACCTATAATTTAAGTGCTTGCAGAGAATACCTTGTTGAAAACCGCTTATCATTTCCTTCTGCTCCTCGTTGGGTTCGACACTCTTACTTAACGAAAGGACTACGATAGATCCCATGTACTTGTGGGTCATCAAGGATGGGCTAAGGAGGAAGAAGGCGTGGGGTAAAAAGACGGATTCCTATCCTCTTATAAAGGTGGTGAATATCAAGCGCCCCCTCATAAGCCTTAAACCTCGCCTATTCCCAAGGGGTCGTGCGAACGGCACGGTTGGGTTACCCAAACCCGTATTGATGAGAATCTCGTGATAAGGGGACACGACTTTTTCTTCGACAAGACATGTCAATGAACGTGCCTCGAAAGATGAAGCGGGGACTGTAAAACGGTTCAGAATAATAAACAGGCCAGAACATAATGTCTCACCGAAAAAACTTGCCTGTCAACGTACCTTATTTTTAAGTATTATTGCCCTTTCAGCTTGGGGGTGTATTTATCAAACAGGGCCGGATATAGTTCTTATATGCGGAAAGACTGCTTTGGAGTATTCGGAGAAGGAACCCGCCTTGCAATGCCGAAGACACTCTGCGCGCCGGATACGTCGTCATTGAAGCCTGGTTCAGGGGCTACTGAGGGAGTCCCTAACTACGGGGTCCTAAGGGAGCCGGCTTAGGTGACATGGGCCGGACTGATGGGCCGTGAAGATACAAGACAAAAGGTTTTCTCCCATATCCGGATGGGACTCTCCTTTGCGTGGATGGCAAGCTTGGCGTCCGGATGTGTAGTTTCCTTCCTCTGCAGACCGACCTTGTACAACCCTAGGTCCCTCTGGTGTCTATATAAACTGGAGGGTTTAGTCCGTAGAGGCCATCATAATCATACAGGCTAGACATCTAGGGTTTAGCCATTATGATCTCGAGGTAGATCAACTCTTGTAACCCCTATATCCATCATAGTCAATCAAGCAGGAAGTAGGGTATTACCTCCATTAAGAGGGCCCGAACCTGGGTAAACATCGTGTCCCCTGCCTCCTGTTACCATTGATCCTTTGACGCATAGTTCGGGACCCCCTACCCGAGATCTGCCGGTTTTGACACCGACACCTGGTATGTTCAATCTCAACCTAAAACGGTCGGCATGGCCTAAATTTGTGAACATATACCGTCTGTTGCTACGTTATCTATATATTTGCATCAAATCTTTGTTACATTATCTATTTTTAATTCTATATTTTTTGTACTTTGCTTTCATCTATATATTGATCTGTTCTATCAGTTACTCCCATATTTGCATCTTGCTCTGTTACTTCAATATATCTAATTTACGATCTTAATTTTCATTTCAAGCAGTACATTCCTTGCTTTGCAAGAACAGGGGTAGAAGAAAATCTTGGGCTTTACTTTGTTGATGACTCCCAGGATGTCATATTGAGAACACAGCATGGATTTACAATGACGGTTAGCATAAAACTTGATAAAGATGGTCACTCCTATTTTAATGCGGACCTATGGAGAAAATGTCTAAGTGTTTTGAACTGAAAGCTGGCAATAAAATTCTTGTGCATGCACCACAGCCTGGTCTAATTAACATGGATGTTTACTTCCCCAACGTCATCAGCCGATCAAAGTCTGATCGAGGTTAGTGTCCTGTCAACTTTCTCCATGCTGTCATATTACTTAACAAAATCGGGGTATTTGTTCTGACTAATTGATCACCATTTAAGCAACCAATTGTGATTTCATATTTTGACTCCGTTCCTAGGCAGTGACAAATTCTATTTACCAATTTATGCGCACTATATATTCTTTTGCCATGTTCTGAATAAATAATACCTTTCCACCTTTTAAGCAGGATATGTTGGATGCATAGTGAACGATCTATATGTTACTAAGCGTAACAAATTTCACTGGAAGGACTTGAAGCATGTCATAAACTTTGTTGATAATCTAACAGAGATAGCACAGCGTATGAACACTGGATGTTGGATGGGATTAATTAGACCTGTGGTGCACACACTGAACAAGACCAATTGTGTGCACAAAACGCTGGTAAAAAGTATTATTTTAATGTTGATGCTCATAAACTATATATATATCTTCAATGATATGTTACAATAGGTTTTTATTCTACATGTCAACAGAAATGTCCCCCTGTAGCGGTTCCTTGATCATTTTCCCGGCGTGGTCGAATTACACTTGTGCCTGCTAATAATGCCAAAGTGATTGCAAGGTATTGCATTTCCCGCAGAAATGGAACCATTCAAATTAACAAATTAACAAGTTCTCGCTTCTCGTGGCAATGCATCCATATTGGAAAATTGGAGACACTGTTCTACTCATGCTCTACCAAGGCACAGGAGGGCTCTTCCTTTTCATTGATGAGATGCCGAGTCGCCGTGATCAAGATGCTTCCAGTGGATAGTTGTGGTTGTTGGCCCTGAGCCTCTCAAAATGTGCTAGCTGTTACTATATATGTTAAGTATGTAGATATGGACCATATGGTTATTGGCCCTTAGCCTCTTAAAATGTGATAGTTGTTACTATGTTAAGTATGTAGATATGGACAATATGGTTGTCAAACCGTGTTACGAAGATCCTCCTTTTGTTGAATAGTGTAACCACTATATATGTTACTCAAATGCTGTTACCCAAGTTCATAAATTTTCGTGGAAAGTATTAGTATCGTACAAAGTTCATTGAGTTTAAGCATGTGCCCAATGTCCAGAAGGCATTTGCATATTAACTGTCCATATTGCAAATTCACACACATGTTAACATAAGGAAACGTATGTGTAACATACTAATCATCACACACGAGTACTCGCAGATGCATCGTGTGCGATACTCCTAGCCACTGCAAGCAAATAATTTGCATTTTTCAATGTTTTTTGTACACACACAATCGCACACGAAGTAACTGTATTGACCGTCTGTGTTGTAATTTCTCATCGCAAACAGTTCATCCGAGTCGGTTGTTTGCCACTTATCACACACATCTTGTTTACAAGAATCATTTGTGTTCTTTTGGCCCATCGCAAACAGTTCATCCATGTGAACTGTATGCCGCATATCACACACATCTTGTTAAGTTGAACCGTTTCTATTCTATTCCCTAATCATAAACAGTTCGTCCGAGTGAACCGTATGTCGTATATTGCACACACATTGATGTGGCTGCTCGTTTATGTTGTTCTACCACATCGCAAACAGTTCGAATGGATTAACCGTGTGTCCTGCATCGCACAGACATTGATATGGCCGCCCATTTCTGTGGTTATGCCTCATCGCAAACAGTTTGAATGGATTAACCGTGTGCCCTGCATCGCACACGCAACTACAATCTGAACCGTGTTTAATGGCTCCTTCATCGCAAACGTTTTCCACCTTTTTTGACGGGTTTTTTTACACAACCGTTTGCGATTATTTCATCGCACACAGTTTCGGCAAAGGGTCTTTGATCGTAGTGTCGCGTTAGCAGTATCCTACAGTAGTGACGGCTTGTCCGAAACAACGGGTGCCGGTCATACCAACAACAGTCCCGGGGGAGTTTTGTTTAATTATTTGCATTTTTGAGTTCGGGACTAGGCATCCCTAATAACGCCCTTTTCTCGTCGATGGCGAGTGAATAAACTCTCGACCTAAAAACAACCCGCTTATCATGGAAGATATGGACCACCTCCTGTTGTTCCATGAATGATCCAAGCATGCAAAAAGGATATTATTAGAAGTTTTTAGAGGTGGCACATGCAAATTTATATAGGACGGCAGGGTAATACCGTATATAGGTAGGTATGGAGGACTCATCTGAAATAACTTTGGGTTCAAGGTTTTTGATGTACATGCAGAATTTCCACTTAGTACAGGCGAAGGCTAGCAAATAGGTTGAGAAGCGGCCAGCTAGAGAGCAACAACGGTCATGAACATGCATTATGCATAAGTAACATTGGACACTAGCATGAGTAGTATATGGACACCATGAACATAAATATCATAGAGGCTATGTTCGTTTTGACTCAAGTACATGCATGGACATGTGCCAAGTCAAGGCACTCAAACATTCAGAGGAGGATACCATATCATCATACTACATCACAATCATTTTAACGGAATGTTGATATCCAAGATAAATCATTATCCACACCCAGCTACTTATGCATGGCATGAGAAACTATAATCTCTAATTGTCATTGCAAACATGTTTAATCATAATGGGCTGAATCATGGATACTAGGTTAAACATATTTACACAAACAGAACAGGTCAAGTTCATACCTGTTTCTCTCTGCCACGGCCAGTTCATCGAATATCGTCATTATTGCCTTTCACTTGCACGGCCGAACGATAGGAAAATAATAATAGTGCAAGAGTGTCGTGGACTAAGCTGGAATCTGCAAACATTTTATTCAACAGACGAATACAAGGTAAAATGGGGTCTTTATTAGGTCAACAATTATTCATATGAGAGCCACTCAACATTTTCATCATGGTCTTCTCCTCGGTACAACTCGAATAAAAGGAAAAGAAATGTAGAGCAACACACTGAAATATTTTTTTGGAGTTTTTGGTTTTCCTGAGCAAGCAAATAAAAGAGAAATGCAAAAACAAGAAAAACTATTTACACGGGGAAGCTCCCAACAAGCAAAAGAAGAACAAGGAAATCTTTTTGGCTTTTCTTTTTTAGTAACGCAACTAAGCATGCAAAGAAAGTAAACTAACTACAACTAATTTTTTGGTTTTTCTAAGGTTTTTCAAACACACAAGAAGAAAGCAAGAAAATAAATTTAATATGGATGATACAATGAAAAAGTGTGGACACCGACAACTAGAATGAAATATGTAAACATGAATGTAATGCCGGTTGAAAACACGTACTCCCCCAAGCTTAGGCTTTTGGCCTAACTTGTCAATCAATAAGTAGCCTGGGTAGTAGTCGGGGTGCTGAGGAGCGGGCATCCATGCATCCCACTGTTGAGGCTCCTCCTCTGCTGCAGCCTGATCATTCCGGTAAGCGATGATGTCCGTAGGCATAATCCTATATCCACCCTTGGCAACAGGATCAAACAAAGCAGGAGCAGGCAATGGAATAATATCATGAGTCTTCACTCTAAAAACCAGGTTATATGGAACAGGGATGTTAGGAGATTCGATATCAGTAAAATGGTGGTGATCCATGGCTGCGTGATCTAGGTAAACCTTGGTCAGAGGGTAATCATGAAGGCGTATCTCAACATTAAAGTGAGTCACCAAACGAGTAGTGAAAACCCCACCATGTATTTTGCCCTTGGACTTATTAACGTGGAGGCGGCGTGCCACAATAGCTCCCAAGCTATAAGTGTGGTCGCCCTCTAGTGGACGACGTAAAACAACAAAGTCTGGTGCACTGAGCACACCTACCTTTTCTCTAGCAAGCAAACACTTAGAAACAAATAAAGCAAAATAATGCATGGCAGGAAAATGTATGCTAGTGGCAGTGACGGCCGACACCCCTCTCTCATCTCCCACTGTCAAGGTGCGATAAAGGCATCAAACTCGGCCGGCCTAGGCTCGGCTAAGCTCCCGTCAGAAGGGATCATGCATATGTTACAAAATTCAGTAAGTGGTATCTGACGGGTTTCAGCATATAATCTAAACTGCACCTTAGGGGGATTATTCCTAGGAAAGAAACTAAAACTTTGACAAAGATGTTTGTGAGGATTTGATGTTGTTCACACTCATCTGCGATGAAGTCGGTGAGGCCAGTATTAGCAGCATATTGTGTGAACTCCTGAAGGATTCCAGCCTCTTCCATGAACTGGGTATGCGGCCATTCGCACGGTCGTACCTCCGCCAACCTCCGAGGATGGAGATCACTGTTAGACGACTCCCCAATAATACCCTTGGAGTTCTTCTTAGAAGCAAACTTCCTAAAGATATTCATCTTTTTTCTATGAAAAAAATTCTGAAATTTTTTAGTGCACAAACTTTTCTCAACAAAACTTCACAAAATTGATAGCAACTACTCATAGGGATACATAGAGTCCATAGAAAGCATTCAAACAAATTAGAACTCTAAAAATTCAACGTGCAAGCTCATCTAAAGCAGCACCAAGAGTAGCTAGTTATTCAAAATATAAACCACGAAAACAAAAAATAATTGGACAAACGGTGGAGTCACATACTAAGAAACAATCCCCCAAAACAGTTTCGGAAATGGAGCTTGGAGCAAAGAGATCGAAATCCGCAGGTTTGAGAGCTAGAACACGGGAGAGAGAGCAATGGAGAATTTTTTCTAGAGGTAAGTGATGATGTGGTGTAAAGAGGTAAGTGAGGGGGCCCATGTGGGGACCACAACCCACCATGGCGCGCCTACGGGTCATGGCGCGACCAAGTGGGTTGTGCCCACCTGGTGCACCTCCCTCTGATATTATTTGCACCAGAAATTCTTAAATATTCAGAAAAAAATTGTATTAAATTTTTAGAGCATTCTGAGAACTTTTATTTTTGGGTCATTTTTTATTGCACGGGAAATTCAGAAAGCAGACAAAATATGGCATTTTATTTTATTTAACTAATAAACACAGAAAAAAGTAGGGACGGAAGGTAGTGCTTACTAAATTCATCAACTTCATACCTTTCAAAAATGATTCATTAATAAGGTTGATCAGGTCTTATTAGCAACCACTTTCGATTAGCATGAAACCGAAGAACTTTCATAATTCACTAAGTTACCTCAACGGGGATATGAATGTCCCCAACAATAAGCATTTCATATTTCTTTTTGACAGTTGGTAGAGGTATTTGAAAACTTCCAATAGTGATTGTCGGAGATTTTTCAATAACATTAATACCATTCACTTGGAATTGTTTCTTTGGAAAGTGCACCGTATGCTCATTACTATTGATATGAAAAGTGACCTTGATTTTATTGCAATCAATAATAGGCCCTGCAGTATTCAAGAAGGGTCCACCAAGGATAATCGACAGGTTTTCATCCTCGGGCGTCTCAAGTGTAACAAAGTTAGTCAAAATAGTAACATTAGCAACAACAACGGGCACATCCTCACAGATACCGATAGGTATGCAGTTGATTTGTCAGCCATTTGCAAAGATATTTCAGTAGGTGTGAGTTTATTCAAATCAAGTCTTTTATATAAAGAGAAAGGCATAGCACTAACACCAGCTCCTAAATCACACAAAGAAGTTTTCACATAATTCTTTTTTATAGAGCAAGGTATAGTTGGTATTCCCGGATCTCCAAGTGTTTTAGGTACTCCATCTTTAAAAGTATAATTAGCAAGCATAGTGGAGATTTCAGGTCCCGGTATTTTTCTCTTATTTGTGATGATGTCTTTCATATACTTTGCATAGGGAGGCATTTTAAGTATATCAGTCAAGCGAGTACGCAAGAAGACTGGCCTCAGCATTTCAGCAAAGAGTTCAAATTCTTCATCATCTTTCTTTTTAGTTGACTTAGGTGGAATAGGCATATGTTTTTGAACCCAAAATTCTCTTTCTTTACCATGTTTTCTAGCAATGAAGTCCCTTTTGTCATACCTTTTATTCTTAGATTGTGGGTTATCAAGATCAACAAGTGGTTCTATCTCAATATCATTGTCTGGTTCTTTTTCATTATTTGGTTGAGTGTCTTCATCAACCTCATCATTATCTTTTTCATTATCATAAGGTGAGTGTTCATTGCCAGACTGATTTTCAGCATCAGAGATAGAAGTTTCATTATCATTATCAGGAGGGTTTTCTATTTCAGTTTCACTAGAAGCATGCAAAGTCCTATCATTTTTCTTTTTCTTTTTCTTTCTAGAAGGACTATAGGTGCATTAGTGTTAACTCTTTGTGAATCTTGTTCTATTCTTTTTGGGTGTCCCACAGGATAAAGTGGTTCCTGAGTCATTTTACCTCCTCTAGTTGCAACTCTAACAACAAAGTCATGTATATTATTATTCATTTCATGAAGCAGTTCTCTTTGAGATTTAGCAACTTATTCTAACTGAATTTGAACCATAGAAGCATGTTTTCCAACACCTCTAACATCATTTGAGATTCTAAATAACAAGTCACTCAAGCGAGCAATCATATCAGAATTATATTTCAGTTGTTTCATAACATTTGCATTGAAGTGATCTTGTATTCTAATATAGTTTTCAAACTCATAAAGGCATTGGCTAGGATGCATATTGTGAGGATTATCATTATCACTACCTCTAGAACCTTAGGCAGTGGTGGTGTGTTAAGCCCATGTATTTCTTCAATAGGAGGTAATTTTTTGACGTCCTCAACTTTAATACCTTTTTCCTTCATAGATTTCTTTGCCTCTTGCATATCTTCAGGACTGAGATATAATATACCCCTCTTCTTCAGAGTGGGTTTAGGTGGTGGTTCAGGAAGAGTCCAATCATATAATTTTTCAATATGTTATTCAGTAATTCTTTAGCTTATCCAACAGTTCATTCCCTGAAAACACAACCAGCACAACTATCTAGGAAGTCCCTAGAAGCATCGGTTAGTCCAGTATAGAAGATATCAAGTATTTCATTTTTCTTAAGAGGATGATCAGGCAAAGCATTAAGTAACTGGCATAGCCTCCCCCAAGCTTGTGGGAGACTCTCTTCTTTGGTTTGCACAAAGTTAAATATTTCCTTAAAGCAGCTTGTTTCTTATGAGTAGGAAAATATTTTTCAGAGAAGTAATAAATCATATCCTGGGGACTACGCACACAACCAGGAGCAAGAGTATTGTGTCGGCGTTCTAGGAAAGGGGGTGTCGGTGTACAAAAGGAGGGGCGCACTTTTGTACCCCTTTACCTGTGCACGGGCAGTCGGAGCCGCGCCCACGATCACACCAAGCAGAACAGGGGAGGTGAGCCAAGGCAAGACTGAAGCCCAAGATAACCAGAGCAACACCAAGGCCAAGACCACAAAGAGCAGAGAGACGAAGTAGGTTCCCCCAGCAAGACCCTTGCCGGGGCAGCCTCAACAGCCCCGGCAAGACCCTTGCCGGGGCAGCTTGCCCCAAACCAACAGAGCGAGCCACCCTTGAGCCCACGGTCTCCAACATCACATTGGGCCAGGGCTCGGGAGGCACCTCCATGGTGGCATGCAGATCTTTGTGAAGACAAGGAACACCCGAGATCAGATGAGGATTAGAAGACGACGATCCTGGGCAACATCAATTCCAAGGAAAGCCAGGAGACCCCCGGCAAGGTCCTTGCCGGGGACGAAAGCGCCCCACAGCAAGACCCTTGCCGGGGACGAAAGCGCCCCACAGCAAGACCCTTGCCGGGCCACACGGCAAGACCGTTGCCGGGCCACATGGGAAGACCCTTGCTGGGCCACCCGGCAAGGCCCTCACCAAGGACGCCAGCAGGGCCACCGCCAGGCCCGCGCCAACCAAGTTTCCACCGCTGTTCGCATGCAGCTGCCAGCTCAACCAGCTGGGCAGGCACCTGCGTGGCAACATGCAGCTCCCGGGCCAACTCATCAAGCGTGTGCGTGGCGCCCTGCAGATCTTCGTGAAGGCTCCACCACCGCGCCACCTCAGCTGCCTGCCTGCCTACATGGCACAGCATGCCTCACTGGCCAGGGCGCGTGTCGAAGCGAGGAGGAGCGGCGACGGACAGGACGGGCGTCGCCCCCGTCCCCGATAAAGCAAGGGGACACCTAAGCTACGCAGTAAATGCGTCTTGTCCTGTAATACGAGCGATAAGCTCATAGCACTGTGCGCCTTTCCACCTCCTGTGTGCAACTTTGGCAGCGCCTTTCGACTATAAAAGGAGGCCCATGGCATACCGGAGAAGGATTCGGCTCTTTCGAACCACGCACTCACCACAGCTAGTTCGAGAGCTCAAGAACTCTCTGAAATACACCCACCAAAGAAGGACTAGGGTTTTACGCATCCTCGCAGCCCGAACCTGGGTAAACGATCCTTGTGCTGGTTACTAATCCTGCTCTTCTCGCAACCCTGCGCCCCGGCAACCGTAGTAGGAATTCTTGTGATCCCATAGGTATCGTTTCCCCGACATCTTTGCCGCGCCACGTAGGGGGGCGCAATTGTGAGAATCTGGTCTGGTAGTTAGCCTAGCAGTTCTTCGTCGCCATGGCTCCTAAGAAGAAGACGGCCATGGCGATCGGCTCGTTAGGAGCCGAACGGCCCGTGCCGGTGCGGACGAGAAGTGGACCGGCCACGGACAGGACCCGGGCCACGGTCCGCGAGCACCAGCATTGCCCTGGCAGTCAGAGCCTGGCGAGCGGCGTCGTTCACGCGCCAGACGACCGGCCGCACGTCGCTAGATCCAAAGACAGAGCTGGGCCCCCTGCGGGCGTCGCGGGGCCCTCCAGGGGTGCCGTTGTGCCACCTCCGGGCGGCGCAGCGACCTCCAAGACGCCCACACCGGCGACCACTGCGTGCTCTTCCCATGGTGTGCATGCCGAGCAGCATCACCACGCTGGTGACCCTGGGCACCGCCGTGGGAAGAGCCCTGTGCGTCATCCGCAAGATGAAGGGGTTCAGCATGCCCGCCGAAGTGCTAGCGAAAATGGCACGCAACCGCTGGGTCGTAACGGAGCTCCTTCTAACGTAGTTAGAAGTCGAAGCGCGCCGCGATCCACGCTGCTGTCGCTGCCGCCCATGCCAGCAGAAGCTTTGGCGCGCGCGCAGCTGCTCCTCGACTTCCCTCCTGCTGTGGAGAAGCTCGACGAGTGGAGGGCCACCATCCGGAGCCTCGTCACCATTGCCAACAAAGACGATCCGCGACCGGCGGGGCCCTCGGGTCGGCGCTCCACCGAGCCACCACATGCTGGCGCTAGGAGGACCGGGGAAGCTGCGGCCACGGTGCACTCTCCTCCTCCTCGCCAGCCGCCGCGGGCGTCGGCCCATCGTGACGACGCTTGTGATAACATCTCCATAGCGTCGTCCGACCCGCGGACCCTCCGCGACCAGCACTAGGTTCTTCGGGAACGAGCTCACGAAGACGCTCGAACCACCATCGAGCGCCGGCGCGAAACGCGCTGCCAGTCGGACAAGCGGGCGGGACCCGCTATGGGCCACCCCGCACCGGGGGGCTCCGGCGGCCTACCTTATGAGGTGGGCTGCCCGGCCATTACCCGTGAGCTGCGGCAGTTCCAGTGGCCGTCCCACCGCACGTTCAAGCCCGACGTCGGCGAGCAGTACACTGTCAAGACCCATCCTTACGAGTTCCTCAGCATCTACACCATCGCGATGCAGGCTGCTGGAGCTTGCGACGACAAGGTGCTTGCCAACTATTTCCCACTGGCGCTGAAGCGCAATGTTATGTCTTGGTTGATGCACTTGGCGGTGGATTCCATTTCTTCTTGGTCGGATCTGTGCCATGAGTTCGTTGGCGCCTTCACAGGAGGCCACCAAGCTCATGGCCAGGCCAGTGATCTGCATATCATTCCCTAGAAGGAAGGGGAAACCCTGCGCAAGTAGATCCAGAGATTCAGCCGGGTGCAGTACAACATCCCCGACGTTCATCCCGCCGCTGTGATCAGCGCATTCCACCAAAACGTGCGCAACCGCAAGATGCGCGAAGAGCTGGCGATGACCAAGGTTAAGGATGTGGCCGAGCTCTACGTTCTGGCTGATAGGTGCGCCCAGACTGAAGAGGGAAGGATGTACCCCGGCAAAGACGCCGGCGTGGAAACCGACTCTACCGATGAAGACACCGCCACCCCGACGAAGAAGGGTCGGCGTCGCAACAGGAAACGCAAAGGCAAGGCCGTGCTTGCTGTTGAAGTATCTGACGACACCGGCACCGACAAGAAGGTCAAGGCCGACGCCCCCGGCAAGGACATTTCCGGGTGCGCCGCCTGCCGGGCCTTGGCGGCTACCGACAAGCCAGGAAGCTCCGGCAAGCAATACTGCAAGATCCACCACACCAAGGGCCACGACGTCCAGAACTGCCGACAAGTCGAGCTGCTTGCTGAGCAGCAAAAAGCTGAGTACGAGAGGCGGGACAATGAGAAGGACAAGGATGGTGCTTAGGGATCCGGCAAGAAGCGTGGCGGCAAAGGATCCCGACAAGGACAACCAGCAAGAGAGGCCCGCCCGGGGCCGTGACAAGAAACAAGAAGACGATGATCATGACGAGGACGACGAGTCCGGTGAGCAAGGGTTCCAGAAGGCTACGGAGGCCATGTGCGTCGATGGCGGCGCCTCGCTGCATACTTCTCACCGCCAGCTCAAGCAGTGGGCGCGTGAGATTACAGCAGCGGAGCCGTCGCTCGACGCTGAGAAGCCGTTGAAGTGGTCCAGCACGCCCCTCATCTTTGACGCCGAGGACCACCCTGACCGCACAACCGCGTTCGTGTGTTTGCCATTGTTGGTCTCACCAACGATACGCAACCTCAGGGTGAACAAGATGTTGGTTGACGGCGGGGCTGGCCTGAACCTGATCTCGCCTGTCGTGATCAAAATATTGCAAATCCCTGATGGAGACCTCGAGGAAATGGGCACGTTTCAAGGGGTCAATCCGGGGAGGAGCCAGCCGAAGGGGAAGGTCACACTGCCCGTGACGTTTGGAGGGGAGTTGAACTTCAGGACGGAGAGGATCATCTTCGACGTGGCCGAGATCCCCTTGCCCTACAACGGGACCCTCGGCCGCCCGGCACTAGCCAAGTTCATGGCAGCATCACACTACGCCTACGACATGCTAAAGATGCCCGGGCCATTGACCATCATCTCCGTCCCCTCCAACATGAAGTACGCGCTGATCTGCGCCGACCAACTCTACCGGGCAGCAGTTGCAGCAGCTGCCGTCAAGGCACCTGCTCCTGGCGATGAAGGCCCGGAAGGTAAGAGGAAGCCCGGCAAGACCTCTCGCTCCCACTCCAGCAAGCATGCCTCTTCGGAGTGCTACACTACCGTCGAGGACATGCCAGAGAGCTCTACCGGCAAGAGCAGGAAATCCAGAGCCAAGCCACCGCAGACCAAGAAGGTGTCCGCCAGGGAGGATGGCACGGGAGGGGCCTTCACCATAGGCTCCACCCTCGGCAGCAAATAGGAAGGCGCACTCGTCACCTTCCTGCGGGTGAATGTCGACTTGTTTGCGTGGCAAGCATCCGACATGCCCGGTGTTCCCAGGGAGGTGATTGAGCACCACCTAGCTGTCTGCCCTCATGCGCGGCCCGTCAAGCAGAAGGTCAGAAAGCAGGCCCTGGAGAGGCAGGAGTTCATCACAGAGGAGATCAGGAAGTTGGAAGCGGCATGCTTGGTGAGAGGAGTGCTCCACCCGACGTGGTTGGCCAATCCGGTAGTGGTGCGCAAGCCGAATGGGAAGTGGAGGCTGTGTATTCATTACACAGATATCAATAAGGCTTGTCCTAAGGACCCCTTCCCATTGCCGCGCATCGACCAGATTGTTGACTCCACGGCCGGGTGTGATCTTTTATCATTCCTCGACGCCTACTCGGGCTATCACCAGATCTTCATGACAAGAGAGGACGAAGAAAAGATAGCATTCATCACCCCATGTGGTACGTATTGCTTTTTACGGATGCCTTTCGGGTTGAAGAGTGCTGGCTCAACGTTTGCAAGAGCAGTCCAAATTGGTTTTGAACCTCAGCTCCATAGAAATATGGAGGCATACATGGATGACATAGTGGTCAAAACCAAGGATGGGCCAACTCTTGTGCAAGATCTGGAAGAGACATTCGCCAACCTGCGCAAGATCAACCTCAAGCTGAAACCTGAGAAGTGTGTCTTCGGCATTCCCTCGGGCAAGCTTCTCGGATTCTTTGTGTCGCAGCGCGGGATCGAGGCAAACCCAGACAAAATAAAGGCTATTGAGCAGATTGAGACACCCAAGCGGATCAAGGATGTGCGTCGGCTCACCGGCTGCGTCGCCGCCATGAGCCGATTCATCTCCAAGTCCGCCAAGCGCGCCCTTCCTTTCTTAAAAATCTTGAAGAAGGCATGCCCAATGGAGTGGACCCTAGAAGCCGAGGCAGCATTGCAGGATCTGAAGAAATACCTTTCCTCCACGCCAATACTGGTTGCGCCTAAACCACAAGAGCCGTTGCTGCTGTATCTGGTGGCGACGAATCAAGTGGTCAGCACCGCACTGGTGGCACAAAGGGAGGTTAACGAGGAGGCAGTGACGGCGGCAGAACCAGCGGATGGCAAGCTAAAGATTCCCCCGGCAGGGCCTGGTGCCGGCAAGGCGAGGCCCCCGGCAGAGTCTGATGCCACCGAGGCAGTGCCCGCGCAGTCAAGTGAGGTGGTGCAGAAGAAGAAGATGATGCAGCACCCGGTTTACTTTGTCAGCTCCCTCTTGCAGGGAGCTAGATCGAGGTACTCCGGTGTGCAGAAATTGCTCTTCGGCCTCCTTATGGCCTCGAGGAAGCTGCGTCATTACTTCCAAGCCCACGAGGTCACTGTCGTCACCCGCCTCCCATTACAACGGATACTGCATAACCCAGATGCAACCAGAAGGATTGTGGAATGGGCCTTGGAGTTATCAAGTTTTGGTTTGAAGTTTGAAAGTATATCCACAATTCAGAGCAGAGTCTTGGCGGAGTTCATTGCAGAATGGACCTCAACGCCTGACGAAGAAATCCAGGAGACCACTCTCCCCGGCAAGAGGGAAGACCGCGACTGGATCATGTACTTTGATGGGGCTTTCTCGCTGCAAGGCGCCGGTGCCTGTGTGCTGCTCGTCGCACCCACCGGAGACCACCTCAAGTACATGATCCAGATGCACTTTCCCTGGGAGATGTCCACCAACAACACTGCTGAGTACGAGGGATTGCTTGCTGGTCTCAGGATCGCGGCAGACCTCGGGGTTAAGAAGCTCATCGTCAGGGGTGACTCGCAGCTCGTTGTCAGGCAGGTCAACAAGGATTACCAGAGCCCATTGATGCAAGCATACGTAGATGAAGTGAGGAAGCTGGGGGAGCGCTTTGACGATATCCAAGTGGAGCACGTCCCCCAAATGGAGAACGACACCGTTGATTACCTGTCAAAGCGCGCTGTATTCAAGCTACCTGTGGAACAAGGTACCTTTTTGCTCCGGTTAACTCAACCATCCGTCGAACCATCAACGGGGCAGAAAAAGCGGAGGAAGTCAGGTCCCGGCAAGTACTTTCCTACCGAGCCCCCGGGGGCTGCCGGCAAGGGTGCTGCCACGGACGCTGAGCCCGCCAAAGGGCAAGTGGCTCCGGCAGGGCGTCAAGCCCTGGCCATGGAGACAGCCGCGCCCATGGCTGAGGAAATGCCTTTGGTCCTTGCCGTTGAGCCCCAGGCTCCGGCATGGGCACAGCATACTGTCTAATTCCTCCAAACAGGGGAACTTCCTGAGGAGCGGGAAGAAGCGGAGAGAGTAGCCCGTCGGTCCGCCCTGTACTAGTTCGTCGACGACGTCCTGTACAGGAGAAGGTCGAACGGCGTGAAATTGAAGTGCATCCCCTGGAAGGAAGGACTGGAGCTGTTGGCAGTGATACATGGAGGCATATGCGGTTCCCACATAGGGTCGAGGGCCCTTGCCGGAAAGGCGTTCCGGCAAGGTTTCTTTTGGCCCATCGCCCTCCAAGATGCGACGGCACTAGTAACCAAGTGTGAAGCATGTCAGTTCCATTCAAAGAAGCTTCATCAACCAGCTCAAGCCCTTCAAACAATCCCTCTCTCCTGGCCATTCTCGGTCTGGGGGCTCGATATACTGGGCCATTTCCCCCGCGCTATCGGGAGCGTTGAGTACTTGTATGTTGCAATCGACAAGTTCAGAAAGTGGCCGGAGGTGGAAGCAGTGAGAAAGGTGACTGCTCAGTCAGCTGTCAAGTTTTTCAAGGGACTGGTCTACCGTTTTGGTGTGCCAAATAGAGTCATCACCGACAACGGCACGCAGTTCACAAGCCACACCTTCATGAAATACATCCAAGACCTCAGCAGCAAGGTCTGTTTTGCTTCCGTGGCACACCCACGGAGCAACGGCCAAGCGTAGAGGGCAAATGCTGAAGTGTTGCGAGGCCTAAGAACAAAGACTTTTGACAAGCTGCGCAAGACCGGAAGGCGCTGGATTGATGAATTGCCGGTGGTTCTTTGGTCGATCAGGACGACGCCAAATCGAGCCACCAGCCAGACACCTTTTGCCCTGGTATACGGGGCAGAAGTAGTTCTCCCCACGGAACTCATATACGGGTCACCTCGAGTGCTCGCTTATGATGAGCTTGAGCAAGAGTAGTTGCGCCAAGATGACGCGACGCTCCTTGAGGAAGATCGTCTTCGGGCGGCTGTGAGAGCAGCACGCTACCAGCAAGCCTTGCGCCGCTACCATAGCCGCAAGGTTCATGCCCGAAGCTTTGAGGAAGGCGACCTTGTTCTTCGGCGCGTTCAGTCGGCCAAGAATTCCAACAAGTTGACGCCGAAGAGGGAAGGCCCTTATCGGGTAATACGAGTCACCAGGCCCGGCGCAGTCCGATTGGAGACCCAAGATGCTGTCCCAGTGAGCAACTCCTGGAACATCGAGCATCTTCGCAAGTATTACCCGTAAGGCGCGGCTTGCTGGGCCTCCCAGCAAGCCACCTTTTGTACAAGCTTTGCCAGCAAGGCATGTAACCCTTCGTACAAAGCCAGGCGCAGGCCCTGAGCATAAATAAATGAAGCACTGGCGCCCTAAGTTATAGCATGCATGCTAGGTCGAGTCTCTTCCTTGGTTAGGGTTGATAGTGCTCTGCGGCGACTAACCCCTAGCTTAGAGGTCGAGTGCGCGTCTATCTGTTTCTTTTCTGTCCTCCTTTGGTTCGCAGGGCACATGAGCACTTCTGCTGAGCTACTTGGGAGACAGGAAACGGACCGGCGTCCTGACCCGGGCGAACCAGAGTTGCCGGGGGCTGCAAGCACAAGGATCCAACCGCGACAAGACAAGGTTGCCGGGGGCTGCAGATCCAGATAAGTCTTTCATCCCTATCATGCATTTCGGAACGGAACTGGGATATATGAAACCTCGTTTTATTTCTAGGCCACCATGCTCCCCTTTTCTATACCCAAGGATTATCTCCTGGGCCCGGATTTGGTTGTAGTTGCGGTGGCAAGGAAGAAGAACGAGGAGCCTAAGCCCGCTTCATCCCTACCTCCGCCAAGGGTGCGAGAATGGTCGAGCGAAGTGGGGGGACGGCAAGGCCTGTTGCCGAGTGAAAACGTTTATCCTAAATTGTAACAAGGATCCGCTCCTTGTCGCGGGGTCTGCCCGCGAACGAAAAACCCGGGAAACAACCCTTTTTCATTAAAAGCATCCCACACAAGTACAGTCCGTACGGAATGAAAAACATGAACAAGGGGGATTACAAGCTTTAAATTTAACAAGGCCCGAAGGCTTACAGATTAAAAAAGAGATAAGATGCCCGTGATCCCTTTCTTGTCCCTCTCCTCAGGAGGCAGGTCAAGGAGGCGAGAGGGCAAAAGGGGCGCCTAGGCGAGCTACGAGCAGCAGAAAGCACCAAGAGAGCACCTCGGTGGCCGCCCACGGGTGGGCCGGTGATGACGGTGCCGGGAAAGGAGCTGGAAGACGAGGCGGCAGGGCCGACAGTACGCGACAAAGGCATCGTTGCCCGCGTACTCCAAGTTGACGGCCTTGCCGCCCGTCCTCTTCCTCTTCCGCAACCTCCAAATGCCAGCCGTCGAAGGAGACGGCCCCGAGAAGTTAAAGGAGCTGACCCCACCCCCGGCAAAACTCTGACGAAGGAGCGGCCAAGTGCAGATGCTGCTGCTGCCGCACCCGCCCAGGCGCGGGGCATCCAACGCCAAGTCAGACTCGTCCCCGTCATCTGCCCCACTGTCCTCCTCATCACTCTCACTCGACGAAGAGCTTCCATGGTCGGAATCTCCATCGGAGGAGCTCTCCACACAGCACTTCAGGCGAGTCCCGAAGTCTCCGAAGACCTTGACGGAGAGCAGGCCGCCCTCCATTAATTTGAAGTAGAGGACGAGCCCTGCCATCAGGCTGTGGATGCGAGCGAACGTCTTCCATCCACGACGGAGGTACATGACCCGAGGAGCCGGGAAGTCGACGTCGACCCGCGTGCCCCCATTCCCACAACCCCTCATGTGCAATCTGAGGGATTGGGGCGGGTCACGCTCCATCTCCTGAGCAAACGGGGCGGGAAGACGAAGACGGCGACGCGGAGGCCAGCGCGGCCTGATGAAGAACTCACGGGGCTGGTCTCCAACATGGTCTTCCATCAAAAAAGGCATCATTGGCGGGGTGAAGCCGGCGCGCCGCCCCGTTCTCCTCTTCCCCAAGTACTACAACCTCTGCCCTGGCCTCCCCCACGGCCTCGCCCCCTCCCCCTTCCCCTCGCGACCGGTTCCACCACCGCGGCCTCAGGAGGAGGAGGGACGCGCTGTCGAGCGGCGACCCTCGCCGCCACCGTCGAGGGACCAGGATTACCCTTCTCCATGGCGAGTAAAAGGAAGAAGCGGAAGCGAGAGGAGATACATGACAGAAGGGTGCGGGACGCCATCCCCCCTTCCACCTCTTTATAAAGGGGCGGGGTCGGGGCTCGGTCGCCCCGCTCGGCCAATCCAGCCACCAGAGGCACAGGGAATCGGGACCGACCCGCTGCCCCAACCAGCGACGCCCCGGTTTCCCGCCTCCACCGCTTGCCCTCCCAGGCGCATGAAGGACGCGTGGCGTACTTGCAGAACCGAGCGGACGGGTGAAGCGACCTCTCCCCACCCCGTGATCATGGGGTGTGGACGCCTTGAAGACCGTGACCCGGCCCCATTCAGTAAATGAATCGCGCCTCCCCGCCTCCCTCTTTTTACGGGGAAGGCGCGAGCCACCTCTTTACTGCGATGTGATGCATGCGTGTGGAAACCGCCCCACGCATGTCGCCCACGTCACGCGCACCCCTCCATGCCAAGCCACGCCGCGCGCGAGGGTCGTGGGAAGCGCAGCACGCGAAAAGTTTTACCGCGGTAAAAACAGCCCCGCCTGCCCGCGCACCGTTTTGGGCCTAGCCCAACAATGTGTCGCTCTTATGTGTGGCCCAGGCCCGGGGGCTCCTATCGGTGTACAAAAGTAGGGGCGCACTTTTGTACCCCTTTACCTATGCACGGGCAGTCGGAGCCACGCCCACGGTCACACCAAGCAGAACAGGGGAGGTGAGCCAAGGCAAGACCGAAGCCCAAGATAACCAGAGCAACACCAAGGCCAAGACCACAAAGAGCAGAGGGACAAAGCAGGTTCCCCTGGCAAGACCCTTGCCGGGGCAGCCTCAGCAGCCCCGGCAAGACCCTTGCCAGGGCAGCTCGCCCCACACCAACAGAGCTAGCCACCCTTGAGCCCACGGTCTCCAACATCACGTTGGGCCAGGGCTCGGGAGGCACCTCCATGGTGGCATGCAGATATTTGTGAAGACAAGGAACACCCAAGATCAGATTAGGATTAGAAGACGATGATCCTCGGCAAGATCCTTGCCGAGGAAAGCCACGAGACCCCCGGCAAGGTCCTTGCCGGGGACAACAGTGCGCCACGGCAAGACCCTTGCCGGCCCACACGGGAAGACCCTTGCCGGGCCACCCGGCATGGCCCTCACCAAGGACGCCAGCAGGGCCACCGCCAGGCCCGCGCCAACCAAGTCTCCCTGCCGTTCGCATGCAGTTACCACCTCAACCAGCTGGGCAGGCACCTGCGTGGCAACATGCAGCTCCCGTGCCAACTCATCAAGCGCCTGCATGGCGGCATGCAGATCTTCGTGAAGGCTCCACCACCGCGCCACCTTAGCTGCCTGCCTGCCTACATGGCACTGCATGCCTCACTGGCCAGGGTGCGTGTCGAAGCGAGGAGGAGCGACGACGGACGGGACGGGCCTCGCCCCCGTCCCCGATAAAGCAAGGGGACACCTAAGCTACGCATTAAGTGCGTCTTGTCCTGTAATACGAGCGATAAGCTCATAGCACTGTGCGCCTTTCCGCCTCCTGTGTGCCACTGTGGCAGCCCCTTTCGACTATAAAAGGAGGCCCATGGCATACTGGAGAAGGATTCGGCTCTTTCGAACCACGCACTCACCACAGCTAGTTTGAGAGCTCAAGAACTCTCTGAAATACACCCACCAAAGCAGGACTAGGGTTTTACGCATCCTCGCGGGCCCGAACCTGGGTAAACGATCCTTGTGCTAGTTAGTAATCCTGCTCTTCTCGCAACCCTGCGCCCGGCAACCGTAGTAGGGATTCTTGTGATCCCATAGGTGTCGTTTCCCTGACAGGGGGTCCCCAGACATGCCTGCTTGCGGCCAACGGCGTGGCTCCACCAGTGGCCCTGTACGGCCCATCTTCACCTGCAAACACTCAAGACCCTCGCGAGGGGCCAAGCCTCGCGAGGCGGACGACACAAGACCTCCCCAGGGGCGGCCTCACCAGGCTGGCTCGCGAGGGGTGGAGATATCAAGGCAAGGGGCACCTCGCGAGGTCCCTGTGACGCAAGCCATGACGACCATGACCAGGCGGGAACCAGGCGGACGCTAGTGCACACAGTGTCCTCGTTTCCCCTTTGGTGCTAAAGAGGCAAGCGCAGGTGAGGAGTCCCGAGGCATCAGGCAGAGGTTTCCATATCGGTGCATCAAGACCAAAACCAGCAGGACGGCAGGACGGAGGTCATCGTGGAGCCTAAGATGGCGTCACCACCAGAGCCTTTGACAGGAAAAGACTACTTTTGTCAGGATAACTTCTACTAGCTGTCCCCCTTCAAACTTGTCCGTTGTGGGATCCCTTCCCGCTCAATATTTGGGAAGAGGACCAAGGCCTCTATAAATAGGACTAGCCACCACCATAGGAGGCAACACATGTTGGATCGGATCCATTCCATCCTCGCATCCGCAAGCTCACCAAGCACAAGAACACCTCTCCTCAGGAGGTTGTTCTGCCCTTGTAACTGTTCATCCTCAGCCCAAGAGGCAATCCACCACACCACACTGGAGTAGGGTATTAGACCACATCGGTGGCCCGAACCAGTATAAATCTTGTGTCTCTTTGTTCTTTGGGCTCGTCGGGCTAGGCCGTGAGATCGTGGAGCGTGTGAGCTAGAGGGAGGGGAGATCTTCGTGCGCACCCTAGTGTTCGAACCTTAAGGGTTTTGCCGGAACCCGTGATCCAACATTTGGCGCGCCAGGTACGGGTGCACTGAAGTCTTTCTTCCATCGATCTACGTTCCACCGCTCCACCGCATCCATGGTCGACGCTGGCCGAGCTCGCGCAGAGCGCTAGGCCGCCCTTGCCGCCCGCGTCGCCCAGACAGCCCCCGCCGACGGGCCTCCCTGTTGTTCGCCATCGCCTGCTGCCAACGCAGCACCTGAGCAGCAAGCCTCGTTGCTGCACCCCGCCGTGCAATGGGACGGCCGCACCGCCACCCCGGCGGGCTCGTCGTCTCACGCTCGCCGCGGGCCCGTTGTCGGTGTCAAAACCGGCGGATCTCGGGTAGGGGGTCCCGAACTATGCGTCTAGGATCGATGGTAACAGGAGACGGGGGACACATTGTTTACCCAGGTCCGGGCCCTCTCTATGGAGGTAATACCCTACTTCCTTCTTGATTGATCTTGATGAATATGAGTATTACAAGAGTTGATCTACCACGAGATCGTAATGGCTAAACCCTAGAAGTCTAGCTTCTATGACTATGGTAATGAGTATATCCTCATCCGGACTAAGCCATCCGGTTTATATAGACACCGGAGGGATCTAGGGTTACATCAGGTCGGTTAGAGAGAAAGGAAATCTTCATATTTGGTCGCCAAGCTTGCCTTCCACGCCAAGGAGAGTCCCATCCGGACACGGGTGCAGTCTTCGGTCTTCGTATCTTCACAGCCCATCAGTCCGGCCCATGGCTAACAGGCCAGACGCCCGAGAACCCCTTAGTCCAGGACTCCCTCAGTAGCCCCTGAACCTGTCTTCAATGACAAGGTATCCAGCGCGTAGATCTGTGTTCGGCATTGCAAGGCGGGTTCCTCCTTCTGAACTCCAAGATAGTCTTCGGACGTATTGAATGTGTCCGGACCTGTAACACGCACCACACAACCGCAGAGGGAATATAATTGTGTCCCATCTACTGACAACTTTTTGCAAGGTGACATCACATTTGTTCGGTCACTATATCGAACCGTTCTTGTCCGCCACTCCGAGTTGCAAGACGCGATTTCCATTGGCACGTCTTGTCAAAGCAGAGATCGTGTCCCCTTATTTGCGGGATTTTCATCAATTCGGGCCTGGGTAACCCAACCGTGCCTGTTTACACAGCCCTTGGGAATAGGCGAGTTTTAAGGCGAGTGGGGAGGCGTTCGATATTTACTGCCTTTATAAGGGGATAAGAATTCCCCCTTCTTCTCCCACGCCTTCTCTCTTCCTTCATCCTTCCACTCTTGAGCTCCAGCGCCCAAGTTGTCATCTTCTCCCCACTCAAGCCGGCACTCAACCATGTTCGGATCCGGAGGACAAGGCAAGTGGATGGCCTCCTGCATCAACGAGAAGGACAATACTGAGCTTCGGGCGGCCGGGTAATTGGCGAAGGAAATCACCCACCGCCTTCCGGCCCAGGGACAAGTCGTCCCCACGCCGAAGCCCAACGAGAGGGTGGTATTCATCCCTCATTTCTTCTGCGGGCTAGGGTTTCCACTTCACCCTTTCGTTCGTGGGCTGATGTACTATTACGGGATAGACTTCCATGATCTATCCCCAAACTCCTTCCTCAACGTCTCGGCTTTCATCGTCGTGTGTGAGGCCTTCCTCCGTATCCAACCCCACTTCGGGCTGTGGCTCAAAGTTTTCAACATGAAACCGAAGGTGGTGGATGGCCAGCACGCGGAGTGCGGAGGAGCCATGGTGAGTAAGCTGTCCAATGTCTCCTGGCCAAAAGGCACTTTCGTGGAGACGGTCAAGGAATGGCAGAAACAATGGTTCTATATTACGGAACCCCGCGGCACCAACTGGGCTGCAGCTGCAGAATTCAATCCCGGTGCTCCAACGCGGCTCACCTCCTGGGTCGAGAAGATCTCGAACTGGTGTTCGCCAGACGAGCTGATAGCGCTGCAGACGCGCATTCAAAGCATGGTGGACAAGAATGTCAAACTTGTCGATGTAATCCAGGTGATGCTAGTTCGCCGGATTCTCCCGTGCCAAAGCCGAGGCCTCCCGCTATGGAAGTTTAATCCGAAGAAGCACCATACCCTGAAGAGGCTCTTCGAGACTACTCACAAAGATGCCTGGAGGTTACTCTTCAAGGGCAACGAGACACCACCAGCCATGGATGCGGACCGGGGGCATGTTGTTAACCACCCCGCCAGCGAGGTGAGTTTTTAATGCGTCCTCTACTTGTTCGTTTCAAGGAGGATATCTGAATTTTTACTGTCATTGCTTCTTTAGGAATGGATGGAGAGGGCGAAGAAGATCCAGTTCCCGGCTCCGCTGCCTGAAGAACCACTCATTCCGTGTCTAGTGAAGATAATAGTGCCGGCGCCCTACACGGCGCCGGCGAAGAAGGCCAAGGGGGTCCGGAGCGGCCCCCGCCGCAAGGGTGCTACGGACGCAACGTCCGCACACAAGACCCGTTCCTCCGTCGCCGAAGACGACGATGATGAAGAGGAGGAGAAGGAGGAGGAGAGCGACTCTCCCCCTGATAGAGGGAGAAAGAAAAGGGCGGCCTCCACAATTCTGGAGACGGAGGCGCCCAAGAGGGGGAAGAGCAGCCTACGGGCGGCTCCATATGGGACGTCGACAGCAGTCTGGAGCGACGCCCTGCACCAAGCCTCGGGCCACATCGTAAGTGCTAAGACTGGAGCAGGCCGAGGAGGAGCTTGGTCGGGTGAGGAGGCAGCTCCAAGAAAAAGAAGGTATGTGGTAACCCGTTTTATATTTAAGAAGGTAAAATGACATGTGTTGACTGAAGTGTCAAGATATATATATATATATAGGGGCGACGACCGAGGTCGACGCCCTGAAGGCTGTCAAGGAGTAGGCCACCCATAAGAAGCTCAAGGCCCGGGTCAACAAGTATCAACCAGAGCTCCAGGACGCGGTGAAGAAGTGCGAGACCTTGGAGCGCGACGCGTCGGTTCGAGAGACCGAGCTCGCCAAGGTTCGTCAGAGCGCGGAGACGGCCCGGAATGAGGCCCAGGGCGCCCTCCAAGAGATCCAGGAGGCCAGGAAGATCGCGGCAGGTAAGGCAATTAGTATGCAAAGCAAGTACATGAAGGAGTATTTCTTACTAACCCAGATTCAGAGTTCTCCAGGAGCCTACGCAGATCTGCCGCGCAGTGTGTCCGATGCCGCGGAATTCTTTCGAGCCGAAGAAGGGAGCTCCAAGGATAAATTGTTCTGGTCATAGTATCGTGTGCCAGAGCATCCCGTGCCCTTCACCGAATAGCTGAAACGGCTGGTGGAGCTGCATAGGGTGGCCGAACTAGCCATGAAGGATTTGATAATCCGGCTATGGCCAGCCGAAGCTATGCTCGGCAGGTACTTCGGACTCGTGAAGCGGCTGGTGAACGCCTGTCCTCGGCTGGACGTTGTCAAGCAATCGGCCTGTATTGAAGGTGCGTGCATGGCCTTCGCCCGTTGCAAGATGTGGTGGGCGAAGATGGACGCCGTTGGGGTAGCCAGGGGTCCGCCAGAGGGCAAGGAGCACCGCACACCCGACCGCTATTTTGCGGATGTCCTAGAAGGGTCTCGCATTGTGGCAACGCAGTGTGGGCAAGACATTATTTTTGAATGAATATATTCGTATTGTCTTCGCCTTGTATGATGAAACAAAGTTGGTTTGTAATATAATGCTTGATATGTTTTAATTTTTTCCTCCTGTGCGGCCGTGTTGTATGAAATCTGAGGATTGGCCAATCGTCGGTTCTGCCCCCACGTACGTAGTACGGAGGTGTTCGGGATGGAATCTAAACAATCTTGATCCAATTATATGGTCCTTGAAGGAGTTGTTTAGCGCAACGAACCAGGCAATCAGGCTATGCGGCTTACACGCCCTCACTTAGCCATAGGAGTTTTATAATAAAAAATGGGCGGTATTCGAACCAGAGTGCTCTGGGCGTCTGATCGGGAAGTACCGATCCTTCGCGTAATATGGAAAAAATCTCCAATGATTTGCATCCTCCGAACAGCTGACCGGCTCTCGCCGTATCATGACAGTCAGTTTTCGGCTTTCTCTACTGAGGCGCTCCTTTGGATAAACCAGGGCACAATCATAGCAGTTCTCCCTTTACTACCTTAGCCGATATAGCGGAATGTAAGGTAGCAAGCACAGGAGCCGGGCAACCCAACTATTGACCTAAGACATGATTCGGAGCCAATGCCTATAATGCTAAATTTGGGGCGCCGAACTATACTGTAAAAGTGTTCGGACATTTGTTGCCATGTTGTGGGGTGCTATGAAGCCCCTGGCAAGGTGGAACACACCGAGTGTATGGGTGTTATCTGATAGAATTACCAACAGAAAACGAAGGAAAACAGGAAGAGGTCAAAGGTAATAAGCCGGGGCCCTGGAATGTTGGTCCGCAAACTGTTTTCATTATAATTTGATAAATACGTCCAGACGTATTGATACAAATAGTGTGATAAGCAACATGCTATTTAACATGCCGTGACCAAGAGCGAGTTGCGTGCGGGTGTGTAAAATAGGTATAACGATCGTTAGCAGAGACCACCTGGGGATTCCCTTGTACGTCAAAGCTCCTTGCCTCCTTGGTGTATCCATCCCGTGATCGGTCCGATGATCAGGTTATCGGAAAAAGCCTCAAGAAGAGAAAAACCTGAAATGAAAAAGAAAAAGTAAAGGTGTGCGGATCCGGTGCCGGTTGAGCCGCACTGTGGACCGCAAGCTAGGTGTGCCTCCGTCGATGCCCATGGAATTTCGAGTGCGTAGTTATGTACGCGCGGTGCAAATGCCACCGCTTGATCGGGACTGAGACGGAGGCCGGATTGCTAATCGAGCTCCTGGCGAGCCGAGCTGTCCTGCCGCAGGGTAATTCAGACCCTTTTAACGGTGTCCGTGGGCTCGGCAGCCGGATTACGGTTCTGCTGGAAAAGGCCGCTCTATACTTCTGCTGCTAGGGCGGCGGTCTGCTCCTCTATACGGAGGGAGCATTCCGTGTTTCCATTGACCGTTATAACACCACGTGGACCGTGCATCTTGAGCTTAAGATAAAAATAGTGAGGTACCTCATTGAATCGAGCAAATGCGGTTCGTCCAAGCAGTGTGTGATAGCCGCTGCGAAAGGGGACGATATCGAAGATTAATTCCTCGCTTCAGAAGTTGTCCGGAGATCCGAAGACTACCTCTAGTGTGATTGAGCTCGTATAGCGGGCCTCTACACCTGGTATGACTCCTTTAAAGGTGGTCCTTGTTGGCTTGATCCGTGATGGGTGAATGCCCATTTTGTGCACTGTATCCTGATAGAGCAGATTGAGGCTGCTGCCACCGTCCATGAGGACTCGCGTTAGGTGGAATCCATAAATGATTGGGTCCAGGACTAGTGCGGCTAATCCGCCATGCCGGATACTGGTCGGTTGATCCCGACGATCAAAAGTGATCGGGCACGATGACCATGGGTTGCATTTTGGGGCGACTGGCTCTATCGCATAAACGTCCCTTAGTGCGCGCTTGCGCTCCCTTTTGGGGATGTGTGTAGCATATATCTTGTTCACCGTTTTGACCTGAGGGGGAAACTTCTTCTGTCCCCCTATGTTCGGTGGCCTGGTATCCTCGTCATCGTCCTTGCTTTGCGTCCCCTTTTCTTTGTTATCGGCATTTAACTTGCCGACCTGTTTGAAGACCCAACAATCTCTGTTGGTGTGGTTGGCTGGTTTTTCAGGGGTGCCATGTATCTGGGATGGACGATCGAGTATGCGGTCCAGACCGGATGAGCCCGAATTATTCTTATTGTACGGCTTTTTCTGCTGACCGGACTTGGAGCCACTGAACCCGGCGTTGACCGCCGTGTCCTCGGTATGGTTGCCGTTGATTCGACGCTTGTGTCTATTGCATCGGGGCTTGTCGTTGTTATGCTTGGCTTCAGAGCGCCGGGTTCGCTTGCATTATTATTGCAACAGGCTAGCCAACTGTCTTAGCCCGCGGAAAAGCGGGTCATAAGTGCCGTAAGGGCCGCCATAGACTTCGGCTTTTCCTGCCCGAGATGTCGGGCCAGCCATTCGTCGCGGATGCTATGCTTAAAGGCCGCTAAGGCTTCGGCGTCCGGACAGTCGACGATCCGGTTCTTCCCAGCTGCCGATGGAGTTTTCTGGCAGACTGTTCAACCAGTACTGAGCTGGTCCTTTGAGTTTCAGTGGGAGATATTGGATGGCGTGGAGCTCGTCGCCACGAGCCATATGAATATGGAGGACGAAATCCTCTATCCAGACCGCACGGTCTGTCGTCCCATCATATGATTCGATCTTTACGGGTTTAAACCCTTCGGGGAATTCATGGTCCATTACTTCATCAGTGAAGCAAAGAGGGTGTGCGGTGCCTCTATATTGGACCACATCATGACGTAGCTCCAATGGAGTCCGTATGCGGAGTTCGGCCCGGGTGTGGCTGGGCTTGTTACGTCCGAATAGATGGTCGTCTTCACGCATCAGGGCATGCCCTCGCGATCCGTAGATCGATCCGGTGTGTGCTGCATTATTGTCCAGTATATGCCGTAGGTCATAGGTATGTCCCCGAGCTGTTTGATCTCTACCTTTACGGTGAGGTGGGGCAGGCTAGTGTTCGGCTTGAGTTGCCGCTTTGTCCCGACCCCGTGGTGGTCGGTCAGCCGCATTGCGCGATGATGGTATGGGCTCCAACGCCTCATCATCAAACTGATGTAGCAATTTACGCTACGGGTAGCTTTTGGCTGGGCGCATAAGGCCATATTCTTCAGCTGCCAGGACATCAGTCCATTTATTGTTGAGCAGATCTTGATCAGCTTGATGCTCCTGCTACTTCTTTTTCAGGCTCCTTGTAGTGGCTATTAGCTGACGCTTAAAGCGCTCCAGCTCGAGGGGCTCTTCAGGTAAGATAAAGTCCTCGTTGTAGAGGCTCGCCTCCTCCTCGGAGAGTGGATGATAACTACCATCTTCCGAGTCTTCATTTATGGCCTGTTTATCAGGGCTGACTTGCCCATCCTCTCTATTGTCCTGTTCGGCGGTTGGTTCATCGTGGTCTTCTATGTCTTCGGCACCGTCTGGAGTGTTTCCATCTCCTGCGCCGGTGTTGCTGTCCTTGCTGCGGCGTGGTTTAGAGTGGTGCCGCTGACGCTGGCGCTTTGGTTGTGTCTTATGGTGGCTATTCTCCCCTGGGTTTTTCTTGTCGTCGCCGCTATTATCCTTTGGCGTATCCATCATGTATACGTCAAATGAGGAACTGGCCGTCCGTCCTCCGGTGAACGGCAGGTTTTGGGCCTCCTCTTCTCCAGCTTCGTCGTCCATACCATCGATGTCTTCGGAGTCATAGTCAAGCGCGTCAGTTAAATCATCGACAGTGACTATGTAGTGGGTGGTGGGTGGGAAGCGAAATTCTCCATTATCAGCCTCTAGTTCGAACCGGACATAATTCGGCTGTGAGTCCCCCGCCAAGGGCAGGTTCTTCAATGAGTCTAGCACATCGCCAAAAGGCAAGTGTCGGAAGATGTCTGCGACACTGAATTCGAAGACCGATAACCGATCAAGCTCGGCGTCCGCGGACGCACATGGTTTGGAACCTATAGCCGGAAACGAGTCCAGAGTTCCGGTGACAAAGACATCACATGAGGCTAGGTATGTGTGCGGCTCCAACGCCGCGGAATCTGCGGCCTCTGTGGCGGGGTTGAGCTTCCCGTCCTCGGATGGCGCGATTTGCTCCGGATCTAAGGCCAGAGTAGTTGTAGGAGCTAACTCCTGGATGTGGTCTGATGACAGTTTAAGTCAGGTTCATCAAGGTGATAGGGAGCGGCTGCCGCGGTCTCGAATCCGTCAAAGATCAAGTCTCCGCGGATGTCCGCGATGTAATTCAAGCTCCCAAATCTGATCTGATGGCCAGGGGCGTAGCTTTCGATCTGCTCCAGATGGCCAAACAAGTTGGCCCGCAGTGCGAAGCCGCCGAACACGAAAATCTGCCCTGGGGGGAAGACTTCCCCCTGGACAACATCATTGTAGATGATTGAAGGGGCCAACGAACCTCTTCACGACGGCACAGTGGAACTCTCAATGAAAGCACCAATGTCGGTGTCCAAACCGGCGGATCTCGGTTAGGGGGTCCCAAACTGTGCGTCTAGGATCGATGGTAACAGGAGACGGGCGATACAATGTTTACACAGGTTCGCGCCCTCTCTATGGAGGTAATACCCTACTTCCTACTTGATTGATCTTGATGAATATGAGTATTACAAGTGTTGATCTACCACGAGATCGTAATGGCTAAACCCTAGAAGTCTAGCTTGTATGACTATGGTAATGAGTATATCCTCATCTGGACTAAGCCCTCCGGTTCATATAGACACCGGAGGGATCTAGGGTTACATCAGGTCGGTTACAGAGAAAGGAAATCTTCATATTTGGTTGCCAAGCTTGCCATCCACGCCAAGGAGAGTTCCATGCGGACACGGGTGCAATCTTCAATCTTCGTATCTTCACAGCCCATCGGTCCGGCCCATGGCTAACAGGCCGGACGCCCGAGGACCCCTTAGTCTAGGACTCCCTCACCCGTGGACGCGCAGGCTGCGTTGCTCACGGCACGCGAGCTCCTGCATTACCGAGCAGTCGACGACCTCTACAAGGAGTGGCTGGACCGCATCACTGAGCTCGTCAGTGCCGCTGGGGGCTCTCCTGCGCTGTCACTCTCACTGCCTCGTCCGCCACCTGCAGCGGGCAACGCAACCCACGGAGCGCCTCTGCCACCACCACGACAAGACGTCGCCCTCGCACCAAGACG
>NC_057805.1:504979476-504998836 GCF_018294505.1 Triticum aestivum
GCCATGGTAGGACGCTCCAGCACTCCCTGCACCACCACGTCAAGACCGCGCATCGCCCGGGGCGGCTGTGCGCGGATACCAAGACCAGGCTCCACCTCCGTAGAGAGCCTCGGTGACTACAGCAGGCTGTCGCACCTTCACTCCAAAGCTACGTAGCGTCGTATGGCCGGGCAAGTTCAAGCCCGACCAGCCTCCGCGCTACGACGGCACCCCTGACCCTCCGGAGTTCTTGCAGCTCTACGAGCTGAGCATCGAGGTGGCCAATGGCAACGAGAAAGTCATGGCGAACTGGTTCCCCATGGCTCTCAAGGATGGTGCTCGCTCCTGGCTCTTGAACCTACCCCCGGGCTCGATCTCTTCCTGGGGTGAGATGCGTGACCGCTTCGTCGCCAACTTCCAGGGCACTTGCGACCGCCCGCCGGCCGCGGGTGACCGGCGCTGCATCAAGCAGCAGCCAAGAGAGACCCTACAGAAGTACATCCAGTGCTTCAATATCATCCGCCTCAAGATCCCCAAGGTGACGGATGAGGCCATCATTTCCACGTTTTCTGATGGCGTCCCCGACGTCAAGATGGAGGAGGAGCTCGCTATCCATGAAGACCTATGCACAGCTTTGGAGCTGTTCAACCTGGCAACCAAGTGCGCGGGAGCCGAGGAGGTGCGCCTCTCCCTCGTCGAGCTCCCAGCGGCAGATCCAGAAGACAAGAAGGCCAAGGTCAAGGACGTGAAGCGCAAGGGAGCAGCCGTGCTCGCGGCCGAGCCTGAGGTGAAGCGCAGCCGCGACCACCCAGAGTCGTCCAGGGGCAGCCGCCCATTTTGCGTCTTCCACAATGTGCACAGCCACAACACCAATGATTTCCAACAGCTCAGGGCCATCCGCGAAGGACGCTTCGGTCGACGCCCCGAGCGCAACAACCGGGGCTACGGCCGAGGAGGAGGACGAGGCGGAGGACGTTGAGACGATCGCGGCCCCCGCTAGGAGTGGCGCGACCGGCCTCGCGAGGACCGCTTGCAGGACCAGCCTCGTGAGGGCGCCTGGAGGGATCAGCCTCGCGAGGACCGCCCCCAGGGCAATGCTGGTCTCCCTCCGCTGCCGCCACCACCACGAAGGAACGACGACCACCTTCAGGACGAGGGAACTGGGGGCTTCCAGGAACCGCGTGCCATCGCCTGCATCTTGGGCGGAGCTCAGGCACCAGTGCCTCAGCGTATCTTCAAGCAGTTCGCTCGCGAGGTGAACGCGGCTCTTCCCAGGCTCAAGACAACATGCCCGCTCAAGTGGTCCAAGTGCGCCATCACTTTCAGCTCGGCGGACCAGCTCAAATGCGCGGCCACAGTTGGCGCACTCCTGATGCTCTGCTCACCCATCATCAGCAACGTACAAGTCACCAAGACCCTCATTGATGGCGGCGCAGGACTTAACGTCCTGTCCGTCGAGACATTCGATAGCCTCCAAGTGCCATACGATCAGCTTCAGCCTACCAAGCCCTTCTCAGGAGTAACCGACGGCTCCACCACCCCGATTGGGCAGGTCCGCCTCCCTGTCACCTTTGGACAGCGCGACAACTACCACACCGAGCTCATCAACTTCAACGTCGCCCGCATCTGTCTGCCATACAATGCCATCCTCGGGTATCCAGCATTGGCCAAGTTCATGGCAGTGACCCACCACGGCTACAACGTGTCAAGATGCCACGAACTGATGGTATCATCACATTCGCCTGTGAGGAAAAGGATGCATTGTGCTCCCTTGAGCGCGCCTTCCAGGCCGCCGCAATCGAAGACCCTGACAAAAAAGGAATCCTGTACCCTCCTGAGGCCATCGCCAAGAAGAAGAAGTAGCTGCTCCGTACAGGGCCTCAGGAGAGCGGCGTCACCAGCAGCACCACCTCAAGATTTGCACCCTTAGATGGGCGCCTCCCTCCCACGCATAGGAAGGCACGCCCGGCGCCCTCCTCGGGCAGTGTTCGGGGGCTCTCTTCCGAAGGGCCTCAGACCTTGCCAACATCACGAGGGAGGCGCTCGGGCACCACTTGGAGGCGTGCTTCACGGCACGTTGCCCTTAGGAGGGCACCGGGCGAGGAGCGCCCGGTGCTCAGGAGTTCATCATCAAGACAACCCAAGAGCTTCAAAACGCCAAGAGCCATGCGCGGCGATCGCCACTCACCTGGCGCAGCTCCCCACCAAGGCGAGGATGGTGGGCTGCGCGTCTGCGTCGACATCCCAGGGCTCAACAGGGCCGCATCTCAGGAGCGCTTCTAGCCTTCGCACGTGGGACGTTGCGAGGGCCCTCCTCACAGCTATGTTTGCATGCCATTTGGCCTGCCGAGCGTGGCTGTCACCTACCAACGGCTCATGCAGGGCACCCTGGTTGCTCACGAGGCCAGGCGCCAGGCGGTCCTGGGGGAGGAGGAGCCAGAGCCTCTAGGATCTCCCGGGAACCGGCCGCCGGATGACATGTAAGGAGCGACTTCATCAGCATGCATCTTCAGCTACCTCAACATCCCTTCGACAACGGAACCAGGTGACATTTTCCAAGCTTACTCTGCTGAGGGCACCCCTTAGTCTGCATCATCCCCAGGCCGCCCGGGTCCGACCCAGTGGCATGTATCGTTCCTGCACTTACCTAAGCCAGTCCGCTTTCCATGCATGATCTATCTATGGTTATGACCTGCTTGATCATCACCCACCACGGGGGCCACGCGCCAACCGTCTCTCTTCGGGATCCTTCGCATAAGGAGGCTAGGCACGGCGTCTGTGCTCGGGTCCGTCCCTGCAGCGTCGACAAATCCAACGGCTGAGCTCTATCTGGTGGGCCGGCCCCGTTCACGTCACCTCCTAGGGTCGTTGGTGCTTGGCCTTCTCATGCGATAGCCTCAGGAAATTCGTTCGGCGCAGGTTACCTAACCATCTCGCAGGAACACCGCAGCAATCAAGAACCAAGACCACGCGCAACCTGCCTTGAGGTAGGGCCTCGTGAGTCCCGCGCTGGCTCACGGGTGCCCAGACACACCTCGTCTAGCCCGGCCGTGCAAGCCACGTGTTAGGGCGGGGACGTACACGCCCCGGGGGCTCTCTGCAGTAGGGAGTCCCCTCCCACATGCTACTGGAAGCACCATGCTCCGCGCTGGTAGTCGACATTGCCGAGGAGTGGCTATGCAAATGCATGTGCGGAAGCGCTATGCTCCGCGCTGGTGATAAACAACTGAGGGCGGCCCCATGGCCGTATCACCTCAGGGAGCCCTTGAGCTCAGTGTCCGGCTTCATCGCAACACCTCCCCTCGGGAGAGTCACGCGAGGGGGCTGGGCATGGGGGCTGCGCTCAGGTCACGCCCAAGCACACGCCACCCTGCCTGGTCCCTCGGAACTGGTCATCGCGTGCCCCTCCCGAGCAGCGCCTCCATGAGGGAAAAGGTATGAAGGTCCTTTGAACATCAAGGGGGACCCTTGGGCATCGCGACCCAAGGGCCTAACTGGCCACATAGCCCCTCACTCCTTGGTCCCGTCCCGGCGATCCGGACGGCTAAATGGCGGTTGAGGTATGCGCGGGGTCGGGACCTGCCGACGTAGAACACTAAGGCCTATTCCTGCATCTCCTTTTTGTAAGTAGTTTGCACGTCAAGTGGGACTCCTGAGCATCGCGACTCAGGAGCCTAACTGGCCACGTAGCCCCTCACTCCTTGGTCTCGTCCTGGTGATCCGGACGACCCAATGGCGGCTGAGGTATGCGCGGGGTCAGGCTCTGCCGACGTAGAACGTAAAGCTAACAGGAAGGAAATCGCAAAATCTCAAGCAAATATTCCAAGACATATTGTTCCCTTGAAACCAAATGCAAGTTTAACACCTCCACGAGGCATGGTGCATATTGTAGAAACTAAACAGGAAAGGAGACGCCCACAAGTCATCTCGTGATCCCCGGACGCCGCCGTCGCCCACAAGGGATGCTTCTCTGCAGCGGCGTTGCCCTCGCCTGCACCACCCGCCGGAGTTGCAGGATCAACAGCACCGCCAGTTCAAGGCACGGGATCAAAGGCGCAGAACCTCTTCAGCAGGGCCTGTACCTGGTCCTTCATGGCTTCGGTAGTAGCTGCGTATTGCTCGCCATCCACAGGTTCCAGCAGCTTGTCAAGGTGGGCGGCAGGATCGCAAAGATGGAGGTGGCTGAAGTCGCGCGTCAACGCGGTTGAGGAAAGAACGCGGGCTTCTTCCTCTGCCATGGGGCCGATGCCGCTCACGATTTCCTCAAGCGCCTCGACCAGATAAGGAAGCAGCTGGGTGGGGTCCTCGTTGTCGGAAGCCAGCGGCTCCTCCATGCCCTTCTCGTAGAGCGATCGCAGCGCCTTTCGAGACCTCTCCTCGAGGAGCTTGAAGGCGACGCAGTCCTCAGCCAGGACATTCGCCTTGGCGTCAAGCTCGGCCTTCTCCGCCTCCACCTTCCGCTTCAGCTTCTCCAGCCGGCTGCGCTCCATGACCTGCACCTTCCCCAATTGCTCCAGCTCAGCGTCGCGATCCCTGATGGCGTCCCCGCGGGCCTTCATCTTCTCCTCCTCCGCCTTGAGGCCTCTGGCTTCGTCCACACGCTCCCCCCGCATGGTCTCCAGCTCGGCCTCCAGCGACTGGCAGCGGTCCTGGGTGTCTCAGGCATCCTTCAGCGCCACCTCGTGGGCTGCCGCAACTTGGGCGACGGCCTCCCTGTCCTTCTCGGAGTCCACAGCAGCCTGGCTCAGCGTCGCCCGGACAGACACATCGGAGTGAAGCCAGCCAGAGATTAGCTCCAGGCGCCCGGCCACGAGGCGACGGTCGGCGCCTTGAAGATCCTCCCGCAGCAAAGCCAGCACAGAGAGAGCACGTTCCAGGACGTCAGGAGAGGCGGAAGGATCCCGGGCCAGTAGTGCGGCGGAAGAAGGAAGAGGCAACGTCGTCACCATGGCTTGGGAGGCTGGGGGCTCCTGAGCTTTGGGGACCTCAGCAACCGAACCGGACACTGGCACCTTCAAAGCCAACGGGGCCACGGGGGCGCTATCCTCCCGAGGACGTTCCTCCAAGCCTCGCGAGGGCGATCGATCTAAAGAAGCGTGAGCGCCGTAACCATCCTTCCCCATGAAGGGAGTTGTAGCCGCACGAGGCGAATTGGTCCCAAGCAGTACCACCGCTTCCTCCTTCCTCTTCTTCGCCGCGGGCACCAACCTAATTATGCAACGATGCAGCATCACGAATCAGTTGCAGAAGCAAGGACCAATCAGGACAAGAACACTTACTGATCCACCTTGGCGTAGTCCCTCCGATTCTTAAGATTGAAGCATAGGAGTCTCACAGTCGGAGGCACGGGCGCCCGAGCTCCTGGGGCAGAGGAACAAGCGGCTGATGGGCCGGAAGCAGCTCCAGGCAGTGTCAATACTGGAGCGTCGTCTCGGGAGATCAGCGCCGACCTGCCCCTCGTCGGAACCGCGGTCGGTGAACCCTTCTGGGGGCTGGCCCCGGACCTCGGGGCAACCCGAGCTACGGACGGTTCTTTCCCCTCCAGGCGCATACACGCAACAAGCACATGCGGAAGATTAACTTGTCTGAGTATAGACAACTACAAATGAAAAAGGCTTAGAAGCCTGACTATCTACAAGACCCTGCCGAGGGCACAAGATCATAGCTGAGGTAACAAGCTAAATGTCGGAGTCCACGCGGAACTACTAGTGAGACTGAAGTCTCTTTGCAAAACATAAATTAAGCAAACGTGAGTACAAATGTACCTAGCAAGACTTACATCAGACCTAGCTACATATGCATTAGTATCAACAAACAGTTGGTGGAGTCTAACTGTAGCAAGCCAGCTTTGACTCGGTGGCTATCCTCAACTACAACTGCAAGTAACTCTTTTTGGGTGGCGCACACGAGTCCACATATTCACTAATCAATACAACACTATGGATCCGCTCCCGTCTCCCTACGAGAACGCCATCCATAGCGCTCATGCTTATCTTGCGCATTTTAGAGTATCCACTTTCACTTGTCTATGAACTGTACAGGCAAACCAGAAGTCCTTTACCGCGGACGCGGCTATTCGAATAGATCATTCATAACCCTGCAGGGGTGTACTTCTTCACACATGCTCTCGCCACTTACCACCATGTACACGTCGTGTATCTCGGCAACCTTCAAGCGGAAGCCTGGCGAGGGAGTCGGCCATGACCTGACTAACCACACAAGTCTCTAGTCCAGGTTTATCGCCTATTCGGGTTCCATCCACAAGGAGATCCGGCCGGGGTGTCGCTCACGGCCCCAAACGACGAGAGCAGGGTTCCCGAGGCACCAAACGGGCGTCCCGCTACACCGTGCCTCGTGTCTCTACCGCATCATAACCCACCCCCAGGGTCAGCGCTACGCACGGCCCCCAACACATATCCTACAAACACCAGAAACTAGTTGCAACTCCTGGACAGAGATCAAGGCAATTAATAAGTCGAGAGGGGCACTTAAGCATTCCAATGCGTGGTAGTAGCTGTTCATGGATCATAAACACAGAACTCAGTTCCTCAGGACGGCTGCAATGAGACAACCCACCATGTACTCCTACATGGCCTCTCACCGCTACCTTTACCAAATCGTGTTCACACACTTAGCTCTCAACAGTAGGACATGTTCACCACATTCCAATTCATCCCCGATAAATCAGACCTGACTCAACTCTAAGAAGTAGCAGGCATGACAGCAAGCATGAATGAGTAGTCACATCAAGGCTCAGACAACGCCTACTCATGCTAGTGGGTTTCATCTATTAACTGCGGCGATGACAGGTCATGCAGAGGAAAGGGGTTCAACTACCGCAGCATGTAACAGTTGAATCGTTGTTGTCGTAATGCAGTAAAAGAGATTAGGAGCGAGAGAGTGGGATTGTATCGGAATGAACAAGGGGGTTTTGCTTGCCTGGCACTTCTGAAGATAGTATAGCTTCATCGAACTCATCGTTGGAACATACGTCTACCGAGGGGGAACAACCACCGGCAAAGAGAGAAAGGACACAAGCAATGCAATGCACAATATGATGCATGATCATCACATGGCAATATGCTATGATTTGAGCTAATGCAGCTAGCAACAGAAGGGTTTGAGTTGATTTGAACCAAAGGTTCAAATTCAAATTCAAACTATGAATTTCCAAAGTGCATTAACATGTTTTGATATAAACAAGAGGGTTAAGTTGCTTTAACATGCATGAAATCAGTACATATGGATAGATTGGATTTTTCTGATAATTTTTCATATATAACTTATTTCATTCTGATCTACGTTTTTTTCTATGAATTTAGAAGTTTTGGATATTTTCTGAAATAAATAAATCATTTCTGATTTATTTAAAATCCCAGAAAACAGATTACTAAGTCAACACCACGTCACTGTGACATCAGCCAGTCAACAGGACCGGTCCAGGTCAAACCTGACATGCGGGTCCCACAAGTCAATGACTCAGGGCTAGTCAGACTCACAGACAGGTGGGAGCAGTCAAATGCCACGTCAGCAAAGTCAATGCTGAGGTGTGGGTCCACCGAATTAGATTAAGTCTAACTAATTTGGTTAGCCTGTTAATTGAATCGGTGGGTCCCGGCTGTAAGTGTCTAGGGGTTAACCAAACAAGGTAATTAGCCCTAATAGCATGGTTAGCCGGCAGCTAATCGCCGACGACCCTACAGCACAGCGGGGGCACGCCGGATTTGCTATTCCGGCGACCATTCGTCACGCGGGTGGGTTCTACGGGACCTTGGGGATGCGCCGCATCCAACGGTATGAGCGGTTGTTCATGGGGATGCTGGAAGCGACGCCGGGGAGCATTTGGGCCGGAGCACGGATGTCCTTGGGCGCGGGGCTGTGGCTCGAGGGCCAGCCGAAAGAGGTGCTACGCAGCACCTACGGGGCAAGAGGAGCACGCCGAAGCAACTGGCTGGGGTAGAGGGGCTCAGGAGCAAGGGCTCGCCGGCCATGGCGGACGGCGGCCTCGAGTGATCTCGGGGCGGCGGCTAGAGGACGGGAGCAAGCAGGGAGGCAGAGGGGGAATTGTCAGTAGCTCACCGCAGTTCGAACGGAGTCGAGGGCGAGGCCGGGGAAGCACTGGACGGCACGAATCGAGCGACGGCGAATAGCTATTTCATTGAATCGTACATGTGATTAGGTGGGGACAGGATTCGAACCTGTAGTCTTCAGGTCATGAGCCTGATGAGTTGACCAATTCCTCTACCCCGCTTTAGTCTAAACCTTTCATTAACATACAGAAAATAGAGTTCGATGCCAGGCGGATACTTGACATGTTCCCCTCGGGATACCTTCTTCTTACATAAGCATCTGTCTCTGAGGTTGACATAACAGATCTAGCTAATGATACAGGAACCGTTGGCCCTTTTTTTGGTTTTTTCATCTTTTCTTCAAAGAGTTGAACCATGAAGATAGATGGCAAGTGCCTGATCGATTTGATCAGGCCGTGTAGGAACAAGGTTTAAATCGTTCGTTCGTTAGGATGCCTCAGCTGCATACATCACTGCACTTCCACTTGACACCTATTTAAACGGCTCGTCTCGCCGCTACCTTATCCTATTTCCATACTTCTGTCGCTCCATCCCCGTATGCGTGGAGAACCTGTCGCTGTCTCGGCTGTGATACCGGAGGCTCTAGGGAAGTCGGAGGAGAGAGCACTCATCTTGGGGTGGGCTTACTACTTATATGATTTCAGCAGTTATCCTCTCCGCACTTGGCTACCCAGCATTTACCGTAGGCACGATAACTGGTACACCAGAGGTGCGTCCTTTCCTTACCACACGGATCCACTAGGATGGTTTTTTTATACCTAAAAATGCAAAAAAGAATTCTTGAAAAAAATTGCAAGAATTCTTTTATAATAAGCACTCTTATCAATAGAAAAAATAGGGTTAGGTGGTTAGGTATTGTGTCTCAAACTAGGTCCAGGGGAGTAGAAAGGCTGATTCCAATTTATTGCTGTAGAGGACTGAAAATCCTCTTTCGCCGGGCCTTTTGGACTCGAAATCCAAACAGAGAGAGTGGTTCGAATACACCTCAGAACGAACAATGAAAAAGGCGTCGAGCGAGTGCAAGCTCGAGGAGCTAGGAAGGATGGAAGAAAGCTTGACCGTTTTTTCACTGATCTACTCGAACTTTCTGTTTGGAAAAGCGGAAATAGCTCAGTTCGAGCCTAACGAAAAATTACAATTTTCCTTTCATTAAGGTACGAGGGCTTCTTATTCCAGAAGAACGAAAGCACCTTTTCATTCTTTCATATACTAGGGGTTTTTACTTGGAAAAGACAATGTTCCATACTAAAGGATTTAAGTAAGAAGTCTCCCAGATAGGGGGACTTCTTACTTAAATGAAATTATTTTATTCTTTTAGTTGGAGGCCCGCGCGACGGGCTATTAGCTCAGTGGTAGAGTGCGCCCCTGATAATTGCGTCGTTGTGCCTCCCTGTTCTGACCATATTGCACTATGTATCATCATTCGATAAACCGAGAAATGCTTCTTCTCTCTGATTCAAGTAGAAATACAAATGGAAAAATTCGAAGGGTAGTTAGTAGAAACCTAATTGGTAAAACGGAAGAATTATAAATTTCTAAAATGATAGATAGGAATATAGTGAATAAAGCCATTGCGATCCCCATAAAAGGAGTAGTCCCCCAACCCGAGGAAAAATAGGACTATTTGGGGGGGCTGGAGTAGGTAAAACAGTACTGATCATGGAATTAATCAATAACACTGCTAAAGCTCATGGGGGCGTATCCGTATTTGGTGGAGTAGGGGAACGGACTCATGAAGGAAATGATCTTTATGTGGAAATGAAAGAATCCGGAGTAATTAATGAAAAAATATTGAGGAATCAAAGGTAGCTCTAGTCTATGGCCAAATGAATGAACCACCGGGAGCTCGTATGAGAGTTGGCTTAACTACCTTAACTATGGCGGAATATTTCCGAGATGTTCTTCCCCTTCCCCTTTCCCCGAACTAAATCGCCCTAAGACCATAACCTTTAATTTGTATTTTCCCATCAACTAGCTAAAATTGATTAACCCAACTACATTGATTTCAGTAAAGGGCGCTTTAGATGCACGCAGTTCCAAATTAATGCCAGATAAAAAGGATTTTGGATATAGTTTTCCTTGTGATGGCCCAGGGTGCGGAAATAGAAAAAAAGAAATTCGTTCGATATACATTCGAACAACTCTTGGTCATATTTCTTTTTATAGAGAAATAGAGGAAGCCTTACAAGGATTTAGTCAGGCCTATTCATACACTACCTAAACAAGAAAGTTAGATTCGGCGATGCCCCTCCCCTTTCGGGGACAAATCAATAGGAAATGCTATTTGCTTCTTAAGAAGAAGAACTTTTTTGAAATGAAAGAGTTTCCACGCGCCTTTGAAGGGAAATAAGCCCCTTTTTGTGGGTGGACGATTCTGCCTAAATTAGCTGTTCTTCCTTTCAATTCTAGTATTTCGTGAATTAGCCCCCTGGTTTGGACCGAATCGCTCACTAACAAATACTTGGGGCTCCCCTCCCTGGTAGGAATGAAAAGGTGATGTTGTTCTTGTGGAATAAGAAGCCCTCCTACCATAATGAAAGGAAAATCGTAATTTTTCGTTAGGTATTTGACCAAATAGGATCGTCCAGGAAACTACTGAAAATGAATCTGCTAATGAGGGTTAAAAATTTGGTCAAGAGGAAGAAACTTATAATATTGTGGCTGCTCATGGTTATTTTGGCCGATTAATCTTCCAATATGCTAGTTTCAACAACTCTTGTTCTTTACACTTCTTCTTGGCTGCTTGGCCTGACTACTTAACTGGGGGATTCACCGCAAATACTACTTTGGCTCATTATTGCCGCGACAATGGTCTACTTCTTCACATTCACCCTGCAATGCATGCAGTTATTGATAGACAGAAAAATCATGGAGAACAAAGCGTTACCTGATTAGATCCTTGCTTCAATCTCAACCGAATCAAGTTTCCAAAATAGATGTGGAAGAGTCAAAGGGAAGAGCGGGGTTGCCGAATTGTGTCTCAGAGCCGGACGAAACATCTATCTCTATTTACAATACCCTTACCCCCAAGAAAACTGTTGGACCTGGATTGGAACGCCAAACAGCTCTAGATTCGAGGGTTTCCATTATAGCCGAACGCGAGGGAAATATCATTTCTATTGATAGTCATAAGATACTTTTATCAAGTAGTGGGAAGACTATAAGTATTCCTTTGGTTTGGTGCTTTAGCAGGTTTATTGATAGAAATTAATCGTTTATTCCCAGATGCTTTGTCATTCCCTTTTTTTAATTCTAGTTATTGCTATGGGAGGGATAGATTTCTTCATAATATGACAAAATTTGATCCTTTTCAATCTTTTTTTAGTATCGGGTATTGTCAGATCCGAACATAGGGCTACTTTATTTGTTTGCCATATTTTCGCTAGGTGTTTATGGAATAATTATAGTAGGTTGGTCTAGTAAGACGGTGGGGCGGCTGTTCGGTCGCCTATGATATACGGACCAATTGGTCAAAAATGGGTTTGTGTCGCAGGTGTTGAACGATCTACTCTACACAGGGCGCGATAGCTTAGTAAACTCTTTCCTGATCTGTTCTATTGGGCTCACTTCTGCTTATTCGCGTAGACAGGCATATTTCATTCAATTTGGCTTTAGTTAGTACTTTTTTAGGGCAAGAGTAGGATTCAGGGATGTATCAAGCACATTCAGGATATGCCTCTACTATAAAATCACTTCGTCATATTTTTTCTTCCTTTTGGTATTCGAGTTGAAGAAGTACGAGAATTCTATAACTACCAAAAACTTTCAATCTTTTCATTGGAATAGTTTATTTAGTTATTATAGTTAATTGTTTTTGGTACTGAAAAAAATATATTAGTACTAGAATTCTAATTCTAGTAATTAAATTAATTAAACTTTTTTGGAGGTTGATAGTTTATTTATTGACGTCAACAAGGGCGTTCTAGTGCGTTGTAGATTCTTATCCAAGACTTGTATCATTTGATGATGCCATGTGAATCGCACTACAGACAAGATGAGCTAATAGAAAAAGTTAGGGCAACAGATGATAGCGACTCGCCAGACTCGAACTGGCATAGGCGGATCGGATCAAACGAAATTAGCCTTTCTTCCATCAACAGGAATAGCTTTGATTTCACAGTTCATGTCTCAAAGTCCTATTAGAACTCCCGCGCTTGCTCCTTTGGAGCCAAATGGATCCGAATTTCGGTAAGATAATACAAGAATCGTATTTGGTTGGGTTCTAACTCTGCTATTCAGTCTGGCGAGGGTGTGATACCGGTGAAGAAGTGAATTCCCCTTTTTGTTTGTGAGTCCATGTTTGTATCCTTTGAGCGCACGCCCATTAAGTAGTGATCAAATCAAGGAAATCGATCAAATGATCCCCGTGCCAGCCCAAATCATGATCTTCACCAACTTGGATTTGGTTCTCTCGCGAAAATCACGAGTTGCAGAGATGAGAACCATGAAAAGCAAGATCCCGAATAAGAAAACAGAAACCGAGGAAGACGAAACCAACGAAGTTTATTTTAATGAAAACTCTAATGTTCCTAAATTTTATGGACTTTCCCAATATCGACGATTCCCAAGATAATATCTATTATTCTTTTAAGTTACCTATTATTTGAAGTTAGCCGCCATGGTGAAATTGTTACACAAAAAAGATTTTTCATCGGAAAGAGGTCTACGAAGACTTTTGGGAAAAGGTCAACGTTTGCTCACTTTTTTTTCTTTTTATCAATGCAATGGGTTTAAGATTCATTAGCTTTCTCATTCTACTCTTTCACAAAGGAATGCGAAGAGAACTCAATGGATATTATCCTATTCATTGAATAGATTTCTTTTTTATTAGAGTATCAGCGAGAAATCTTGGTTATTCACTCTATTTTTAAGTGGTCAAGCTATTTCTGGACTGGATGAGTTACGTAAACACCTCAAAGATACTCATTCCAAGAAATTCGATCTTCTAGCCAGCTTCTAGCCAGGTGGATAAGGATGGAATCTGGTATCCAAGAAGAGGATGTTGGACATTCTTCATGAAACTATCCAAGGAATCGTGCGCCGTGTGAAACATAGATCATCGCCGTTCTTAACCGAGACTCATGTTAAGCTCCGTCTCGGAACCGCCTATTCCACATTAATGGGAGTATATTATGTTTCTGCTTCACGAATATGATATTTTTTTGACATTTCTAATAATAGCAAGCCTTATTCCTATTTTGGCATTTTCGATTTCTGGACTTTTAGCCCCGGTTAGTGAAGGACCAGAGAAGCTTTCTAGTTATGAATTGGGTATAGAACCCATGGGAGGGGCTTGGGTACAAAGATCCATTCCAATTGGAATTCCGTATGGCTACAACTCTTTTTAAACAAGTCGAAGTCCAGTCTTGTCACTTTCCCATCATCCCTTTCCGCATCTTCCTTCTCTATTGGGGGCTCCCAACACCTCAGCCACACATCTTTTTCGCCTCTCTTTCTTCTCCCCGTACCATTATTTTGATCGTTTCTGAATCTTGAGATTGCTTCAATGCATGTGATCCCTGTCCTCAGCCTTCCCCTCCTAAATCTTGGAATCCTAATGCCGCAGGTGCTATGTCGGAAATCCATTTTTTTATCCTCTGCCCCGAGGAAAATCAAAGAAGAAGAAAGCCCTGGTATTCTCTACTTGAATTCAGGAAGATTCTTATACCGAAAGCAATAGGAATGGGAAAGCGGAGCGGGCAATAGGTTTATGACTGAGCACTAGAGCCTCGAATAGCAGGAGGTTGGGAAATATGCCATGCAGAATTCCAGAAAAAACTAGTAGGATAAAGAACAGAATTAAAACAGATACAGGTTAAACTAAGTATATTAGGCATAACAAGCATTTCATTCTTGTAGAGTAAATAACTGGATTTTTCTTGAGTTATTTTTTTAAGGGAAAGAAGGAAAAGGCAGATTCAAAATCTTTTTTCTTCGGACTTTCGCGGAACTTCAATCCCTCATTCTTATTGTTTGTTCTTCTGATCCCCTTGTTTTTCACTCGCTTTATTCAGAAGAGGAAAACGACAGCAGCTAAAGTGAGAAATAAACAACTACTCGGAAAGCTTCGGTTTGAGCGTTGGTTTTGTTACAGTGAAGAAACTCGCCCAAAAGATCACCGGGCAGAGGCGGCGATGAAGATAACGGGGACGATGTTGTGGCACGTCCGTCGTCCCATGGCTCGGTGGAGAGGTCGAGGACGAGGCTGCGGTGCCTATGTACGCGGAGAGCTGTCGTGGGGAGCTTGGTGGCTGCGGCTATGGCGAACGGCGGCGAGGCTGGCGCTCGGGGAGGCTCGGGAGAGAGAGCAGAGGAGGGGGGAAACAAGCGGGTTGGCTCGATCCAGACGACCGCGGCGAGGGGTTTCGCGGCGTCGTGCTGGCCTCGGGCCGCCAGGCAGGTAGGTGGCATGGCGCGTGGGGAGTGAGCGCGCGTCGGGCACGCGCCCTGCCCACTGGCGCCAAGAGGACGACGACTTGCGCTGGGCCAGTGGGCCGCACAGTAGTGGGCTGCACAAGTGAGGCCAGATAAGTCTCCCTCTGTTTTACTTTTCTATTTTCTGCTTTATGTTTTGCAAATAAAATACCCACCAAAACACTTTGGTTAATTCTGTAAATTTTGGTGAGGAATATTTGAATTATTTTCAAACCACACAACAAATTTCATAATATTTGGAGTAACCAATATTTAATGGTAAATTTTAAACTCCAACTCAAATACCATAATGATTTAATTCAATGACCAAAATGTCCTGGAAAAATATGCATCATCTCTGGTAGAGACATTCACCTTTTTCCATAAATCATGAACATTTTATAAGGGCATTTTGGGTTCATTGAAAAAGATTTTATTTGAACCTATTTGAATACATTTGGTGCTAGGGTTTCAACATCCCCAATTCAAATTTCTTGAATTTAAACATGATGACACGAATGCTTTCATCCAACTAGTTACAAGCAAGTCTAGGGCTGTGACACGGGCATCAGCATCATCGTCATCGTCAGGCAGGGAGCGGAGGATGTCGGCCTTGCGTGGGGGAGAGGTATCTCCTGTCTCCTCGCGTGTCGCCTCTGAGTCATGCTCCTCATCCTCCTCCTCCTCTCCCTCCTCGAGGGACTCGCCGGAGGATATGTCCACCGGCACCGTTACCGCTAGGGCCCCGGAGGTCGCCGGCGGCACTAGCCCGCGCCCATCAAAGGTGGGCATCGCGGCTGCGGCCTGCACCCCGTCCTTGCGAAGGAACAAGGGAGCGAAGGCACTCGGTGGATACTCCTGGTCGTCACCAACCAAGAGGCGGAGAGCCATGGCCAACTCCTCGTTAGCCAAGGCCACTGGGCACAAGCGAAGCTTATATTCTTTGCCCCCAAGCTTCCACAAGGGGCGTGAGCGCGCCTGGAGCGGAGCCACACGCAGCGTCAGGAATTCCCTCAGGAGCATGGCCCCCGTAAGCTTTGCCGTCTTCGCGTTGCACGACTTCAAGTCGCCGGTCATCTTCTCCAGCGCCGGCTTCGCCCGGTCGTCAGTAAGCTTTGCGCAGAGCCACCCTTCGTTGGACTAGGGCATCTCCGTCGGCAGCGTCAACCGTGGGTGGACGCACTTGGCATCCATAATGACCCACTTACTCCTGAAGCCCTCGGCCTTCTTCCCAGCCTTCGAGATCGCGTTGGCCTTACTGTCCGCGACGAAGTTGGCACACCCTGAGGTGTGGCCGTCATTGATCCGAAGGAAGAAGAAGTGGCGCAGCAGAGCCACGGACGGCATCACCCCGACGTACGCTTCACAGTAGAATGCAAAGATTGACACAAGAAGAACAGAGTTGGGATGAAGATGAAGAGCCTGCAGCTTGTAATGGTTGAGGACAGCATAGAGGAAGTCGGAGAAAGGAGGAACCAGCCCCGCGACAACGCTGCTCATGAAGAAGGGGTAGAAGGTGCTCCCCGAGGCCCCCGGCTCGGCGGAGCCAGCCTGGAGCTCAGTCTTCCCCTTCTCGTTGTTCTCCCTGCCATCAGTAGATGCGTGGCGGCGAGGTTCTTCTTGGAGACATTGGGCGCATCCAGAGCCGGCTCGTACCAAGCGGGCGGCGAAGCAGCCTTGACCTTTCGGGGCGCCATTGGTCGCTTGCTCGGAGGGGAATTGGAATAGATCTGGAGATTTCGGAAGCAAAGAGTGAGAAAGGGGATCCAGAGCAAGACGAAGGAAGGCAATGAAGACCAATGCAGCTCGCGCCAGTCTTTTTGTCAGTCGGGTAGTTGCCGAGGCAGCGTGGGGAAGCAGAGACGCCCACGAACAATCAATCGCCATGCATCATGCGGGCCCGCGGCGCTCCGCACTTGCCCTTTGGCTTCGCCTCAAAGCCAAGTCCGAGCACGGCTTGGGCCCGGGGGCTACTGTCAGCATTCTCGGAACGGGGCTCCCCAGACTAGCCTGCCTGCGCCCCACGGCGTGGCTCCACCAGCGGCCCTGTACGACCCATCTTCACCAGCAAACACTCAAGACCCTCGCGAGGGGCCGCGGACGACACAAGACCTCCCCAGGGGCGGCCTTCCCAGGCTGGCTCGCGAGGGGTGGAGAGATCAAGGCAAGGGGCACCTCGCGAGGTCCCTTTGACGCAAGCCATGACGACCATGACCAGGCGGGCGCCAGGCGGGCGCCAGCGCGCACAGTGTCCTCGTTTCCCCTTTGGTGCTAAAGAGGCAAGCACGGGCGAGGAGTCCCGAGGCATCAGGCAGAGGTTTCCATATCGGTGTAACAAGACCAAGACTAGCAGGACGGCAGGACGGAGGTCACCGTGGAGCCCAAGACGGCGTCACGACCAGAGCCTTTGGCAGGCGAAGACTACTTTTGTCAGGATAACATGTACTAGCTGCCCCCCTTCAAACTTGGCCATTGTGGGATCCCTTCCCGCTCAATATTTGGAAAGAGGACCAAGGCCTCTATAAATAGGACTAGCCACCACCATAGGAGGCAACTCAGCTTGGATCGGATCCATTCCATCCTCGCATCTGCAAGCTCACCAAGCACAAGAACACCTCTCCTCAGGAGGCTATTCTTCCCTTGTAACTGTTCATCCTTAGCCCAAGAGGCAATCCACCACACCACACTGGAGTACAGTATTACATCTTGTGTCTCTTTGTTCTTTGGGCTCGTCGGGCTAGGCTGTGAGATCGTGGAGCGTGTGAGCTAGAGGGAGGGAAGATCTTCGTGCGCACCCTAGTGTTCAAACCTTAAGGGTTTTGCCGGAACCCGTGATCTGACATATTGTACCAAGCTTTAGCATCACCCTTTAATGAGAATGGAAATAATTTGAGAATAAAGTAATAGAGAGTCTTCTCATCATGAGTAAAAAGGGTGGCTATGTCATTCAATTTAGTAAGATGTGCCACAACAGTTTCAGTTTCATAACCATGGAAAGGATCATATTCAAACAAAGTAGTTAACTCTAGGTTGACAGAGAATTCATAATCCTTATCATCAATAAAGATCGGTGAAGTAGCAAACTTAGGATCATATTTCATTCTAGCATTCAGAGATTTTTCTTTATACTTGCATAATAATTTCTCTAGATCATCTCTATCCTTACAAGCAAGAATATCTCTAGTTGTCTCCTCATTCATAACATAACCTTCCGGTACCTTAGGCAATTCATATCTAGGAAGGCTAGTTCTAGCAGGTGTTTTAGGAATTTCAGTTTCAAGCTCATCATCAGATTCAACAACATCATGTTGTATTACTCTAGCAATTTGTGCATCAAGAAAGTCACCAAGTGGCACATCATCATTATCACGCAAGGTACTAGCATCATCATAAGCATTATCCATAGCAGAAGTAGCATCATTAATAACTTGCGACATATCATAATTGATAGCATCAGGTGGTGTTGCAAATTTACTCATAACAGAAGGTGAATCTAAAGCAGAAATTGATGGCAGTTCATTTCCTCCCCTCGTCTTAGAGGAAAAAATCTTAGTGTTAGCATCCTTCAGATTCTGCATAGTGATAAATTGATAATAAATCCAAGTGACTCAACAAATATAGCTATGCTCCCCGGCAACGGCACCAGAAAAAGTTTTTGATAACCCACAAGTATAGGGGATCGCAACAGTTTCCGAGGGTAGAGTATTCAACCCAAATTTATAGATTCGACACAAGGGGAGCCAAAGAAAATTTTAAGGTATTAGCAGCTGAGTTCTCAATTCAACCACACCTGGAGATTAATTATCTGCAGCAAAGTGATTAGTAGCAAAGTAGTGTGATAGTTTTGATAATAGTAGCAGTAGTAACGATAACGGTAACAGTGATAGCAGAAATTTTGTAGCAAGTGCAACAGTGACAGCACCAGTAGTAACTTTGCAAGAACAATATAACATAAATTCATTGGCATTGGATCGGTGACTTGTTGGATGATATTCATCATGAGATAGTTATAACCTAGGGCGATACGGCACTAGCTCTAGTTCATAAATATAATGTAGGCATGTATTCTGTAAATTGTCATACGTGCTTATGGAAAGAACTTGCATGACATCTTTTGTCCTACCCTCCCGTGGCAGCGGGGTCCTATTGAAACTAAGGGATATTAAGGCCACCTTTTAATAGAGAACCGGAACAAAGCATTAACACATAGTGAATACATGAACTCCTCAAACTACGGTCATCACCGGGAGTGGTCCCGACTATTGTTACTCCAGGGTTGCCGGATCATAACACATAGTAGGTGACTATAACTTGCAAGATCTGATCTAGAACATGGATATAATGATGATAACATAAACGGTTCAGATCTGTGGTACCATTTGGTCTAACTTAAGCCATTTTTTGAACAAAGGTGATTTTTTTCCACCACCTCCAAATCACCCAATTTCTCTATGACACGGTGACCCACATGTGCCAAACATGTCCATGAAAGAAAATTCGGAAAAAAATATTTTACAATGCCCCCTTGAGGTATAGACTGATGTTTTGATCAGTCAGTCTAGAGGGCAGTATAAATTCAAAAAAAATATAAAACCTTGGAAACCTAGCTTTGTTTGTGCAAGAGATCATGTGTGCCAAAATTGAGGTGATTTGGAGGTGGTCGAAAAAATCACCGCATTCCGGAGGGACCATTTGGTCTTACTTACGCCATTTTTTGAACAAAGGTGGTTTTTTCCACCACCTCCAAATCACCCAATTTCTCTATGACACGGTGACCCACATGTGCCAAACATGTCCATGAAAGAAAATTTAGCAAAAATATATTTTACAATGCCCCATTGAGGTATAGACTGATGTTTTGATCAGTCAGTCTAGAG
>NC_057805.1:504999346-504999916 GCF_018294505.1 Triticum aestivum
GTCGAAAAAATCACCGCATTCCGGAGGAACCATTTGGTCTAACTTAAACCATTTTTTGAACAAAGGTGATTTTTTCCACCACCTCCAATCACCCAATTTCTCTATGACACGGTGACCCACATGTGCCAAACATGTCCATGAAAGAAAATTTGGAAATAATATATTTTACAATGCCCCCTTGAGGTATAGACCGATGTTTTGATCAGTCGGTCTAGAGGGCAGTATAAATTCAAAAAAATTCAAAAAAATATAAAACCTTGGAAACGTTGCTTTGTTTGTGCAAGAGATCATGTGTGCCAAACTTGAGGCGATTTGGAGGTGGTCGAAATAATCACCGCATTCCGGAGGGACCATTTGGTCTAAACTTAAGCCATTTTTTGAACAAAGGTGATTTTTTTCCACCACCTCCAATCACCCAATTTCTCTATGACACGGTGACCCACATGTGCCAAACATGCTCATGAAAGAAAATTTGGAAAAAAAATATATTTTACAATGCCCCTTGAGGTATAGACCGATGTTTTGATCAGTCAGTCTAGAGGGCATTATAAATTCAAAAAAATCAAAAAA
>NC_057805.1:505000301-505005431 GCF_018294505.1 Triticum aestivum
AAAAATCACCGCATTCCGGAGGGACCATTTGGTCTAACTTAAGCCATTTTTTGAACAAAGGTGGTTTTTTCCACCTCCTCCAAATCACCCAATTTCTCTATGACACGGTGACCCACATGTGCCAAACATGTCCATGAACGAAAATTTGGAAAAAATATATTTTACAATGCCCCCTTGAGGTATAGACCGATGTTATGATCAGTCAGTCTAGAGGGCAGTATAAATTCAAAAAAATTCAAAAAAATATAAAACCTTGGAAACCTAGCTTTGTTTGTGCAAGAGATCATGTGTACCAAAATTGAGGTGATTTGGAGGTGGTCGAAAAACACCGCATTCCGGAGGGACCATTGAGGTGCAGGAGAGTTCGTGGCCGCAGAATATCCCGTAGACCTTTCTGGAGACAGGACAGCGACGGAATCCGAGGCAGATTAGCCTGCAGCAGCCGGTTTCGAGCGGTCCTGATCTTCTGTGGCAGCGGGACGAGGCGCTGGTGAGAGTGGAGCCGCAGAAGATCCAGGGCGGCTCGCAGACTCATCATGAGCCCATGATGCTGCAGGCCTACTGGAGTCAGGGACTGTCTCCACGTCCGCCTAGCGAACGGCGGGGCGCTGCTTGTAGCACACGGGCTGGGCCGGAAAGCGCGTGCGTCCCTGACCATTATCTGGTTGCCGCGTGGCCGCCGGTTATTGGTGCGGGCCGGAGGGCGCACCTCGCCCGGTCCGAGGTGGCCGTGTGTCGAGCGGCGGGTCGGAGGCGCGCGTGCAGCCGACCGCAGCTGGCGCGTCTGGTCGATCTGCCGCGTATCCGCAGCTGTCACCTAGCGCTGATCCCGGAGACGATTGTCTGGGCCTCTGTGACGGAAATCCCGAGGAGGATATGTTCCCCACACTGCGGCACACGCGATATAACTCGCCCGGAACGATTTCTTCACCAGTTTCTTCGCCGTTTTCACTGTTTTGTTCGCCTGGTTCCCCTGTAGCATGGTGAGTTGTACATGCAGATACAAACACACTATGATAAGAAGTCGCAAGCAGTTTTCCTTGCACTCTACGTGGAGGATATGTAGGATGAGTATGATTCATCATCTGTATTCATCATTTATATTCTTCAATTGGAGAGCATGGATGACTAATGTATTTTTCGGATTTATCAGGCTTTTATTTTGTTTTCAGGAGCGAAATATAATTCCACCTCCTCCAAATTTTATCGTGCAACCTAAACAAGCTACACGCTGGCCACGAAGAAACCATGATTCTTGAGGTTGCACTTGAAAAACTTACATATAAAATGCAAAAAAATATCCCAAACTAATACTGTTACAAGGGAGTGGACAACCAAATAGCTGAGTCATACAATATGAGTTAGTCACTAACTGACAGAATGAAGTATTTTAGAGAAAATGTCACACGATACTAGACATAGACGACAATGCACACGCCAACATCAGGTTGATCGTCGACGTACTTGATGTCCGACCGTGCGCACAATGTTGTAGCTATCAGAGTTCTGCTTTGAGATCCTGCACATAAGGATATTTTTAATGCCATGGAATATATTTGGACAGATTAAAACATTAAATTACGGCATATTAGGTACCTCTATCAATTTGGCGTACGTACGTCGATTGTGACCATCTGCCTCATGACAATAGCTACATCTACCCTTTGTTCTGGTTTCCTTCATCTTTGCCAGTAGCCTTTTCTTCGGAGCACCTCGGCCTGGTACATGCACGGGATCCAGAACCTTTTCGAAACCTTCACCATCAAGGTTAGCCGATTGTGGCATCAACGGGCCAAACCTAATGATGTTACCCTGAGCATTAGTTGATCCCTTGCTATCAGCTTGTTCACTTGTTGATCCCTTGCAAACATCTTTTCCATCCAAAACCCTTTTTAGATGCTGAAACGCCTCATCAGAGTGGCATGCCTTGAAACATGCTGCCTGACTAAAATTTCTTAGCTTACGGTACCTTTGTAGGGCTGCAGAGTATGCATACATCTCGCTCTTTCTGGTCGGTGCGAATGCACATTTTGCACTCATTGTCCACCTAGTGGAAACACAACACCTGGGCAGTGTTTCTTCTTGTAAAATTCCCAATATTTAAAATATGTGGGAACATGGTGTGCCTGCACATTCCAATTTGCGGCAAGAACAACTGATACTGCGAAGCATACCTTCCTTCGACTTCGTGCGCACTTCGATCTTTTTATCCATTCTTTCCTTCTTAGACACAACGTATGTGGTAACCTCTGCTGCATCAAGTACCTCTGTGATCTCACATTTTTTGACAGCATCTATGCTCCATAAGACCAACTTAAACACAGCAGGAGTGAAAACTTTCACAGCGTGTTTCTCAAGAACTAAAGCATTTTCCTCTGTGAATGGAACGGACTGTAAGGCCTCAACGTCTTGGAGAGCCTCGTTCAAGCGTCACGACGCAAAGCAACACTCATAGTGCTCTAGCATTTGAAACAACGTCATCTTAGCCTCAAGATGCGTATGTAGCACCGAGTGTAAACTCTCGCTCCGCTGATTGATGCTCAATCCTAGAAAACAACGGCCCTCAAGATATGGAGCACACCACGGTTTTCTCATCTTATACATCTGATGCAGCCAGGAGTCCTCACTTGTTACTTTATTCCGTTGTAAGAAGTGTAACCATTTTCTCTCATGCTCTTTAATGGAAGATGTATCATATATGAAAGATCGGAATTCCTCCTTTACCGCGTCATCATGCGGATGGCGTACAATGTTCTGCTGAATGAGCCATATACAGAGCCTATGGTTTGAGTCAGGCCACACCACCCTGATTGCTCTCTGCATTGCAAGGTCCCCATCCGTGATCACAGATATAGGATGCTTCTGTCCCATACAATCAGAAAAGGTCCGTAACATCCACTCGTATGCCTGGCTTGTTTCATGTGAAATGATACCACATGCAAAAATAACGGTGTTGCGGTGGTGATTCAACCCGACAAATGGCACAAATGGCAGATTGTACTTATTGGTTCTGTATGTGCTATCAAAAACAATAACGTCTCTGAAAGCCTCATAGTCAAGTCGGGATTGACTATCACACTAGAACAGTCCCTTCAGATGGCCAGCTTCATCAACCAAGTACCTGAAGAAAAAAATCTGTATCTTGCTCTTGTTGCCTCGCCACCATGTGATTGATCACTGTTTGAGCATCCCCGGAAGAAATTGTTTCCTGCTTGTTAGCATGGCAGAAATTGTAAATGTCCCTCATAATGCATCCAACCTCATCATATCCACCGTATTGCATGCACATAATATCCATAATATGGTGTTTTCTGATCCCAGATTTTTCTATGTCTGCAATGTCCGCTTTCTGCTCATCGCTAATTCTTCTGTGTGAACGCAAAAGACACGACAGATCCCGTGGGGCTAGAGGATGGTTGTGTTCATTGATGAAATCCTTGACAAACCACTGACCTGTTTCCTCCTGTCTTGCAATCACCAATTTAGCTTTACACCCTACACGAGTTATACTCCGTGGCCTCCTCTTTCTATCTTCCATCTTCCTCTTCATGTGCTTCTCTTCACGAACCCCTTCACGACTACACACAAATTTCCTTAAAATTATATGGCAGTTGGATCCATCCCACTCGACATAGCTTCTCCGGACACTAAAACTTTTCTCAAGACCATATTTGTTATAGAATGTATAACCTTCATCCTCACTATTAAACATCTTGTTGGCAATATGATAGTACTCCATCATTGACTCGTGACTTACGTCCGCCATGTCTTCCTGCATCACAATTCGGACGAATAAAAATCTGAAAGGACAGACATAAATGCATGCAAAACCCAGTATGAAATCTTGCATGGAATTTTAAACTTTGCTCCTTGTACATGTTATGGCAGGCGATCATAAACGTCCATAAACTGGGTCCCCCGTAAACTAGTGAAGTGACCATGGATGATAAAAAATTCTAAATTGAATTGCATGCACTAGGGAAACCTAAATCGATGATGACTAAACAAATCTAAGTAGGAAGTGCAGGCTACGAATCAAAGTAAGTTGAGATTCGGGCGATTCATACCTTAAGATGCAAGTCCGGAAGCGATGGGATCAGCGGGGGGCTTTCTCCTATACCGCCGCCGCCGCCGCCGTCGCTGCCGACACTGCCGCCGCAGATGTCACGCCTTATTCTTCTTCCTGCCGCCGACAACGTCTTTTATAGTGAAGGGGACCAGGAGGAGGACGAGAACGACGCCGACGACGGTGAATTGGTTCCTCTCGCCGGGCTCGTCGGACAGAAGGAAGAGGACGAGAAGGACGCCGACGACGGTGAATTGGTTCCTCTCGCTGGGCTCGTCGGACAGAAGGAAGAGGACGAGAAGGAGGACTTGACCGAGCTACTAGATCTATACGTGGTTCTGGTCGTGGACGTGATCGGTTGAATTTTTTTACCCTGGACCATTATGCCCTTCTCTAATTAAACTAATTAAGTTAATTCATTCTTAATCCCCCACCAGATGGGACGGCTAATAAAAATCGGAGGGGTAAGTACTTGAAAGTACTCCCAGTACCGCCCCAATCACCGTAAAGGAGCTCGCCAGAAATACATATTGATTGTTACAGATTACCAAACGTATACGGATAACTTGCGGAGGAGGCTTAGTCCAGAAGCTCGCTTCCGACCAATTCAAGAAGAATTAGCAGGATTTTTCATGAGGGAAGTCATCAATCCTAAAGGAGAACACTATACCGAGGACGAAGAAATTTATATGCATACCCGAGATTGAAACTTGTTCGAAGTTGTATATGGTCATCCATCCTAATTGTGTATGGAAACTTGTTCGAAGTTGTATATGGTCACCCGAGATTGAATATATATTATATATTCCTCTTGAATTCTTCTTGTTTGAAATTTCATATGCATGTATATAGTAGCGTAGAATATGTGTACTGAAACTTCATCAAAATTAAAATAAAACACAAAATAAAATATAAAAGAAATAAAACACTCCAAACTAAAAAGAAACCAGGTTTAGGGGGGCTAAAACCCTAAACCTGCGGAGGAGGCCTTTAGTCCCGGTTGGCCACGAGAACCGGGACTAAAGGTCCTCCGCCCCGACGGACCACTGGCGCCCACGTGGACG
>NC_057805.1:505005603-505014953 GCF_018294505.1 Triticum aestivum
TTTAGTCCCGGTTGCACAGCCGGGACTAAAGGCTGTTGCGAACCGGGACTAAAGGGCTTTTTTCTACCAGTGGTAGTACAGACTCCCTTCTCCAATTCATCTTGAAGTTAAGATGTTTATGGACAAAGATTGTCAATTTTGTTGTACCAATCACATACAATCATACAATAGCAATCAGCAACAGTAATCCAATGCTTTTTTGTCCGTAGACTATACCAAAGCTCATTTTCTCGTCCCTGTCTCTATGTTGCTATAGTTTAACTGTTGTGTGTTACAATGATAAGATTCTACTATGTTACAGATGGTTTGTCTGAGCATCATTCTCGCAAACAGATATACTATGACACAAAAGATACGGACTCAGTAAAGGAAAACTACATAAGAAATGATCAGTGGCAAACAATATGATTTATGTACTGTAAGATTTCAACTATTCGTGCTTGAAGCACATCCAAGTAGATGACTATCAATAAAAATGTATAGTTATCAGCAACCATCTTCCGAACGTTATTATTGCTTAATAGATCTCCTATTTCCAGCCAAAAAAAGCAACAATCGTTTCGACGCTATTTACTTTTTATAATTTCTTATACTGCAGGTATGTTGCCCTTTACAGATTTATACAACTCTTGGTGTATATTATACTGCAAAAAAATTCGCAAAGCAAAAAATCATGAGTGTCAGGCGGCCTAAGGCATCTCATATGTGAATCAATTATCCTAATTATTTTAGAAACAAAAAATAGATGCTAGTAATTAGCACATCTGACTCAACTGAATACACACATTTTGAGTCATAAATCACATGCTTATAGCCACAAACTGGCATCCCTCAAAAAAAAAAAGCCACAAACTGGTACTCTCGTCATGTCAGACTAAGTTCTTTGTAATGAAAAGAAAACGAAAATATATCAAACTTACTCAGTAAGATTGAATAGAAACAAACCATATAATTCATGACAAACGCCCGCTTCAATCTACCATTGAATAAACAACTGTTGCAACCCAACTGCATACAATCGAGGAGTTCATAAGCTGTCAGATTTGACTATGAAGAGATAGAGTACCTGATCAGATCAGAGAGGGAGACACTATTGTCTCATAGGGAAGAAAAACACCCCTAGTCACTCTCCCGTGACATAGCATGGCCATCCTCCTTCCACTGCCCCCTCTGCAACCAATCCCCCTTAGCTACATACAGTACCATTCGTGTAGGTTGAATTGAACTAAACCGATCTAACGCTAATAAGCATCTGCAATAGGTTAGGGATTGAATCAAGCTTTTATTGGCAGAAGGAGCCTGGGATCTGGGGTTTGTTGAGATAGGATCGTAAGCCATTGGAGAAGAAACCCGTGGCAACACAGTGGCTGATCTTCGCACAAAGAAGGCAGTGAAGATCTTGGCCAGGAGAGGAGATGCCTTGACCGGCGGATATGTGCTGGCCGAGCTTGGATTCGATGTTCATATAAAGCAGGCAGTGGAGACCTTAGCGAGGAGTGGGGGTGAGGAAGGGGAGCATGCTGGGGGCAGCGAAAATTTGGGGAGAAGTCCGAGGCGGAGACACCGTGACGCCGAGAGTAGTTCTTTTTCCTCTGAACCGACACCAAGCGTGCCGCCATCAATCTGCTGTACTTCCTCCACCCTGCAGCCTCACGAACAATGACTGCAGTTCGATCTGATTCAGCACCTCTGTTAGCAGCAAGCCATGCCCGTGATGGCGGCGTCCGCGTCGGGTGCACCAGGCGCGTGCATGGGCGCGCTTCGGGCTGAGTCGGGCGCGGCCGGCTCCGTGGCGTAGGTGTACGTAGGCGCGTCGCGTGTGTGTGTGCGGATGTGATCGGGTCGGTTAGACGGAGGCGCGGGGGTGTTGCCGTGCCGGGCGCTGGACCAAGTCACGACCCGTGGCGTGCGCGCGCTGCGGGCGTGGGAGCTGGGAGCGCGGGGCGTGCGCGAGGTGGGCAGCTGGGCTGCTGCGGGAGCGGTAGTGGCCGTTGGCGCATGCATGTATAAGTCCCGTCGTCCCTGTTGTAGTCCGTGGTTGAGTACGTGCTCAAGCAAAAAAGACGCCGTACGTGCGGTGGGTGGAGTTCGGGCTCCAGGAAAAACACTAGTGTCTGGTATGCTTCTTCTTCCTCCTCCTCCTTCTTCGTTGTGTCATAGTGAGAGCGAGAGGGAGGTGCAACGAGAGAGAGGAAGGAGAAGACCGCGGCAACAACAATTGGCATCAAAGCCTCAAGGTTCGAGGGGCGGCCGTGGCGTGCGGCGGCGTCCCCGGCGAGCGCGGCGGACATGGACGCGTCGGCTGGAGTGAATTGCAGAAAACATCGACATTGAAGGCGAGGTTTGCAAAAATCACACTTCTACAATTTTGTGCCAAAAACCACTAATTCCGAGGCTAATATTTTGCAAAAAACACTAGTCAACGGCTTAGGCCATTTTAAGCATGATTATGACAGCTGGGTCCCGCTGGACAGGGTGACGTGGCAAATAAAAAAGCCAAATCACATCCCGATACAATTTTGTTTTACAAAAAGATCCCTAAAAAAACGCAATCGGGTCCTCGTGATATTCATCTCGAGTGGTGGAGGCCGGCCGCCACTCCCTCCCAGGGCGCGGCCGGCCGCAGAAACCGGAGCAGCAGCTCCTTTCGCCGGCGACAGTGCCGGGCGGGGGCGGCGGAGGTCGATGTGGGGCACGACATGGAGCAGCCGCGGAGCTCTGTGCCTCCCTGTCGACCAGCCATATGCAGCAGCAGCGCCGGCCGAGAGCAGCAGCGGCGAGGGAAGTGGGCAGCAGCAGAGACCCCGGCCGCTCACGGGAGCGAGCACCGGCGACGCCGGACGCGAGCAGCAGCCGCGCCAGCCGTGCGTGGGCGCGAGCACCGGCTCGGGCCGCAAGCAGCAGCAGTCGCGCCAGCGGCGCGTGGGCGCGAGGAGCGACGCCGTGGGCGAGCGGCATCGGCAATGGGAACGAGCAGCAGCAGTCGCCCCGGCCGCGTGTGGGCGCGTGCCGCGACGCCATGACCGAGCAGCAGCAGCCGCGCTGGCCACGCATGGGCGCGTGCTGCGACGCCGTGCGCGAGCAGCAGCGGGGACGGGAACGAGCAAGAGAAGCCGTGCCGACCGCGTGTGGGCTTGAGTAGAGGCGCCGGCGGCCATGCTCTAGGTGAGCTGCTCGGGGTGGCTTGCACACCGGCGAGCTCAAGCTCCACCGGCCCACGTGACATGAGTCAACAGTGAGAGGAGGAGATGGAACCTTATCTTCTCTTTTTTTAATCAAAAAGAAAATATTATCCTCTTAGGCCCTTTTACAACGTAGTCCCTTCTTTTATGTCCATTTGTAATTTATTATGGCGTGCCACGTAACCCTGTCTAGCGGGACCCACCTGTCATAATCGTGCTTAAAACGGTCTAAGCCGCCGACTAGTGTTTTTTGCAAAAAATTAGCCTCAGAATTAGTCTTTTTTGGCACAAAACTATAGAAATGTGGTTTCTGCAACCCTTGCCTTCAATGTCGATGTTTTCTGCAATTCACTCCGTCGGCTGCGATGCGCGGCGATGCACAGTGATGCCGTGCGCGCGACGAGCAGCGGCGATCGCGGAGACGAGGAGGTCGCGGAGGACCTGCGTGGTGGCGCAAAGGCCGCGGCGGCTTGGCGCGACGACCGTGGAGGTGCTGTGCTGCGGTTGACGGCGTAGCGGTGCAGGGCAATAAGCCGCGGCGGCGAGCCGGGCGCGACCGGTGCGTGTTATGGGTGAGCACTGGACGCGTTGGGCGCGTCGGGACCACGGGCGCGCGTACGGGCGTGCGGATCACCGGAGGAGAACACGTCCAGCGGAGCGCAGGGCGGCCGCGTCGATCACGTCAGTGCCTAATCGTTTGCGCGAGCCGGGGCGTGGCGAGGAGAAGACCGAGCTCATGGGCACGCTGGATCGGCCGCGTTGATCACGTTCGTGCGTGATCAAGGCCGTGAGCTGGGGGTGTGTGGAGCATGGGGTCGATCGCCGAGGAGGTGACCGCGTCGCCGCACTGGAGACGGCCGCCTCGTTCGCGTCCGAGCGCGACGGGTGCGCCGGCCGGGGAGTGCGGGGCATGGTTGAGTGCAACGTCAAGCGTTGAGGAGGCCGTAGTGGCGGCCATGGCGGCAACGCCGACGACAAGCCTGACATGTGCAAGGGTCATGGCTTGGGGCGTGAATGTTAGCAGCAAGCCATGCCCGTGATGGCGGCATCCGCGTCGGGTGCACCAGGCGCGTGCATGGGCGCGCGTCGGGCGAGTCGGGCGCGGCCGGCTCCGTGGCGTAGGTGTACGTAGGGGCGTCGTGTGTGTGTGCACGGATGTGATCGGGTCGGTTAGACGGAGGCGCGGGGGTGTTGCCGCGCCGGGCGCTCGACCGAGTCACGACCCGTGGCGTGCGCGCGCTGCGGGCGTGGGAGCTGGGAGCGCGGGGCGTGCGCGAGGTGGGCAGCTGGGCTGCTGCGGGAGCGGTAGTGGCTGTTGGCGCATGCACGTATAAGTCCCGTCGTCCCTGTTGTAGTCTGTGGTTGAGTACGTGCTCAAGCAAAAAAGACGCCGTACGTGCGGCGGGTGGAGTTCGGGCTCCAGGAAAAACACTAGTGTCTGGTGTGCTTCTTCTTCCTCCTCCTCCTCCTCCTTCTTCGTTGTGTTAGAGAGAGAGCGAGAGGGAGGTGCAGCGAGAGAGAGGAAGGAGAAGACCGCGGCAACAACAACCTCTTCTCCACTGCGCAACGCCCATCCTTGATTGTACTCTGATCGGGTCATGCATGGGAGGCTCTCTTCCTCCAATTCATCATGGTTCAAGCTCCAAGGAAGGGGATAACAGAGAGGTTGGATGGATCGTTCCTGTAGATTGATTGCTGTTTCTTTTTTGGGGGATATAAGGAGATCGATTGCTGAGCAATGGGAGGAGGTGGGGTCTGCGAGGAAGGGTTTTGTTTTGAGAAAGAGTTTGCTAAACAGGTGGGACACAGTGCAAGGACTCGTTGAGATTTTTTTCTCTTCGAGTATTTTTTATGTAGGATTTCACGTGTCGATCTACACCGTAATAATTCGGTCCCACCTTAGATGAACATATGGTAATTACTAATTAACGTGGGAATTTTTAGGGAGTGCATGATTAGTATGGGTATAGATATAAATAGATAGATAGATAGATAGATACCACACTATAGCATGTAAGCTTTGAGTCATATATGCGTGATATAGACGTTCGTTTAATTCTTATATTTCATCACATTCAAAATCAATTAGTTTTTATAAAAAAGCAAGGGCCTCTTTGATTCGTAGGATTTCCAAAACGCGGGATTAGGAAAAACATGGGATTAGAGTGGAATGTCGTCTTGAATCCTACAGAATTGTACGAGTGTTTGATTGTGCATAGAAAAACGCAGGAGTCTTTCAAAGAGGTTTGAGTGGATGGGATGTTTCCTATGAAATCTAGTGCAAATGAATCCTATGAAAAAATTCCCATGGTTTACAATCCTACGAATCAAACAACCAAGATAGGAAAAATTCCTAAGGATTAGAATCCTCCAAAATTCCTTTGAGAATCCTTTGAATCAAAGAAGCCCTTAATCTATTTTACGATTCATGGAATTGTGCGTTGTAAAGCGTAAAGTAAAAACAAATAACGGTAATTCAACTAGAAAAAAGTTTGGGCAGTGATGATTGAGGGAGTCCTGGATTAAGGGTCCTCGGGCGTCCGGACCATGGAACATGGGCCGGACTGATGGGCAGTGAAGATACAAGACAGAAGAATCTCTCCCGTGTCCGGATAGGACTCTCCTTGGCAGGGATGGCAAGCTTGGCGTTCGGATATGAAGATTCATTTCTCTGTAACCGACTTTGTATAACCCTAGTCCCCTCCGGTGTCTATATAAACCGGAGGGTTTACTCCGTAGAGGCAATAATAATCATACAGGTGTCACGCCCAATATGCGACCCTATCCTAAAGGAACTTGAAGGTCCCACCAAGTATAGACCCGCATATTGAAACGCTTTTGCAAGGTGGATATCATTACATCAACATTACATAATATTTGGGGATACAAACAAGACATACAAATGCCGCAAGAATACATCAATACATCATACACAAGATCAACATCCGACTACGGATGAAATATAAATAGAAACTCCAACGACATCCACCCTTGTGACGCCCCCGATTTGACCGTACACTAATCATGCACGCAAATGTCTACGATCAAAATCAGGGACTCACGGGAAGATATCACAACACAACTCTACAACATAAGTAAGTCATACAAGTATCATAATACAAGCCAGGGGCCTCGAGGGCTCGAATACAAGTGCTCGATCATAGACGTGTCAGCGGAAGCAACAATATCTGAGTACAGACATAAGTTAAACACGTTTGCCTTAAGAAGGCTAACACAAAAGTAGCAACGATCGAAAAGGCAAGGCCTCCTACCTGGGACCTCCTAACTACTCCTCGAAGCCGAACTCCATGTAGAATCATCCTCGGGATCTTTAGCTCCTAGACTCCAGTATCTGGTTGCGGCAACCGGGTATAGAAAGGGGAAAAGAGGGAGAAAAGCAACCGTGAGTACTCATCCAAAGTACTCGCAAGCAAGGAGCTACACTACATATGCATGAGTATATGTGTAAAGGGGCCATATCGGTGGACTGAACTGTAGAATGCGAGAATAAGAGGGGGATAGCTAATCCTGTCGAAGACTACGCTTCTGGCAGCCTCCATCTTGCAGCATGTAGAAGAGAGTAGATTGAAGTCCTCCAAGTAGCATCGCATAGCATAATCCTACCCGGCGATCCCCTCCTCGTCGCCCTGTTAGAGAGCGATCACCGGGTTATATCTGGCACTTGGAAGGGTGTTTTTTATTAAGTATCCAGTTCTAGTTCTCATAAGGTCAAGGTACAACTCCGGGTCGTCCTTTTACCGAGGGACACGGCTATTCGAATAGATAAACTTCCCTGCAGGGGTGCACCACATAACCCAACACACTCGATCCCATTTGGCCGGACACACTTTTCTGGGTCATGCCCGGCCTCGTAAGATCAACACGTCGCAGCCCCACCTAGGCTCAAAGAAGAGGTCAGCACGCCGGTCTAAACCCTATGCGCGCAGGGGTCTGGGCCCATCGCCCTATGCACACCTACACGTTGCGTACGCGGCCGGAAGCAGAGCTAGCCCCCTTAATACAAGCGCGAGCTTACGGTCCAATGCGGCGCGCGCCACTCAGTAGCTGACGTCAAAAAGAGCTTCGGCTGATACCATGACGCCGGGATACCCATAACTACTCCCGCGTAGATGGTTAGTGCGTATAGACCAAATGGCCAGACTCAGATCAAATACCCAGAACTCGTTAAGCGTGTTATTTGAAGTAACCGCGAACGCCGACCAGGGCCAGGCCCACCTCTCTCCTGGGTGGTCTCAACCTGCCCTGTCGCTCCGCCATAAAGCAACAGTCGGGGGCCGTCAGGAACCCAGGCCCACCTCTACCGGGATGGAGCCACCTGTCCTTTCAGCCCCCTCACCAGCATCACTTGCGGGTACTCCTCGAGCTGACCCGACTTTAGTCACCACATGTGTCATGTATATAAAGTATATAGTATATACCCGTGATCACCTCCCGAAGTGATCACGGCCCAGTAGTATAGCATGGCAGACGGACAAGAGTGTAGGGCCACTGATGGAACACTAGCAACCTATACTAAGCAGTAGGATAGCAGGTAAGGGTAACAACCGTAGCAACAATGACAGGCTATGCCTCAGTATAGGATTAACCGAAAGCAGTAACATGCTACACTACTCTAATGCAAGCAGTATAGATAAGGAATAGGCGATATCTGGTGATCAAGGGGGGGGCTTGCCTGGTTGCTCTGGCAAGAGAGAGGGGTCGTCAACTCCGTAGTCATACGGGGCACCAGCAGCGGCGTCGGTCTCGTAGTCTACCGGAGAGAAGAGGGGGAAGAAACAATGAATACGGAGCAAACAAAGCATCACAAAACATAAGGAGGCAAAACGCGGTGCTAAGTATGCCCTAACGTGGTAGGAGGTGATACCGACGAAGGGGGAAAACATCCGGGAAAGTGTTCCCAGTGTTTCGCGTTTTCGGGCAGAGGTGCCGGAGGTGAAATGTTGCAGGTTCACTATGCTAGGGACGCGTGGCAGACGTACGGGCTGCGTATCCGGATTCGTCTCGTCGTTCTGAGCAACTTTCATGTTGAAAATAATTTAATCCGAGTTGCGGATTAAAAGATATGATTTTCTAAAGATTTTAATAATTTCTGGAATTTAGTTAATTATTTAATTTAATTCGAAAATGGATTTATGACATCAGCATGATGTCATGCTGACGTCAGCAGTCAACATTGACCGTTGACCTGGTCAACCTGACAGGTGGGTCCCACCTGTCAGGGACTGTTTAGCTAATTAACAGTGGTTAATTAGGTTAACTAGTTATTAGGTTAATTAAGTTTAATTAGTTTAAGTTAAACAGGATTAATTAAGTTAATTATTTAGTTAATTAATTAATTATTTATTTTTATTATTAATTAAGTATTTATTATATTTTTTTAATTCTTCTTTTTTTATCATCATTTTTTTAATGTTCCAGGGGATGGGGCCCCCTGTCATTGGCCCAAGGGCCTAGCGGGCACAGGGGGATGCGGGCGCTGGGTGCTGGGCGCTGCGGGCGTGGTGCCCGTGCCCGAGTCCGACCACCGGCGCGACCGTGGAGAGGCCGGCCGGCCGTAGCGCGTGGGCGCCAGAGGCGCGGGCGCCAGAGGACAGCGGTGGCGGCGACGGCTTGGCCTGAGCAGAACCGCGGTAGGGACGGGCAGCGGCGGCCACGCACGGCCATGAGCACGTGTGGTGGCTCGGGTGCGGGGCGAGGCCACGGTGAGGCGCGCGGCTGGTCGAGGTCGGACGCAGGTGTTGCCGCACGTCGACTGGTGGCGGTGGCTTGGCCGGGGACGGCCAGAGTCGACGGCGGGGATGGGCGACGCGGTGGCCGAAGCTAGGACACGGACGGTCATGGCCACGACGCGGTGAGCGCGGGCGGGGGACGGCGAGCAGGAACAGGGGAAGGAGAGGAGGGGCGCGGCTCACGGCGGGGTTGTAGGGCACGGGGCAGTGGGCGCGGGGTGGAGGTCGAGGACGACGCGACGGAGACGACGGCGAGTGGCGACGGCGCGACGTCGGGTCTTGGGGCGCCGCGGGGTCGAGCCGCCGATCCAGTACGGGTCTAGGGGGTAGGCGGCGTGCGGGATCGCGTGCGAGGCGTTGGAGCCGAGCGAGAGTCGAAGAAGAGGACCAGGGGCACGGAGGCCCGAGGTGGTCGCCG
>NC_057805.1:505015598-505023267 GCF_018294505.1 Triticum aestivum
CCCCAAAAAGTTTGACACCTAATTAAAATAGTTTGCATTATTATTATTTTTAAAAGGCATTTAATTAATTGTCATAGCTGCTGTTTTAATTACTTTAGAGCCTTTAAACATTTTATAAAAGTGTGGTTTCTCCACAATAATTACCTATGCATTATCTGGCAACACCCCAACATTTTAGTTTTAATATTTGAAAATCTTTACCGTTTGACTTTATTTTAAGTTTGAATTTCGAATCGATTTTGAACTAACACGAGATTAACAACAGTAACCGTGTGACGTGGCATCATTAACGTGGGATTACTGTAGCCTAATTATCCGGGCGTCACAATTCTCCTCCACTACAAGAAATCTCGTCCCGAGATTTAAGAGGGGAAGTGACGGGAAAGGGATTTGGTCAGGAAATTCTAACGAGCGTTCTCGATCTTGGTTGCTCTTCTCGAAGCGGTTGATCCATTACGTTGATGTCTTCATTTTCCTGCTTCAGGTCATCATGATGAAGCTGGCATCCTTCCTTCGGGAACTCCATCGTACTTACGAAGGACAAGGGGTAACTTCGGAATAATAGGCCTCTGAACGGTTGACTATCTGGTTGATAACATCGGGGAAGGTGGCGGAAAGTAACTCTCGATGGAAATTTAAGACAATATCGAGAGCAAAGTAAGGAGGTATCGTGGGGAAGTTTCGAGCGGGCAGGCAATCGTTTGATGCCTGAAGGGTTCTGAGCAACGGGAATAAGTATTGTGTCTGATACCAAAATTGAGCACTAGGAAGGTGACCCGTGAATTACTTACGAAGTCAAGCAAAATGAATAGCTTTGGCAACATGGGTGTTCATGAGAGTCAGGTTTCGATCCTGTGGAACTATGGGTTATGGGCCCACCATGTGGGTTAAAAGTAGAAAGGCCGTTGGCATCTTACACGGTCATGATAGCAAGACATGTCAGAGGGTAGCCTATCAGTTATGTTGGCAACAACGTTGGTACCAAGGGCGAGGGACAAAGAGAACCATTTTCCTGCTCGTTGAACGAGGCGGACCAATAGGCAAGGTTCTCATCCATCGGTGGTTACCGGAATGTCACCAACAATAGTAACAGGGTCTTACTGACAGAGTTGTACACCGAGGTGTTTGCACAAGCAGGGAATTAATACTGCTTAGATCATAATGATCACCAGAAACGTTAAACCAGCCAATGGAAAGGAAAATATGATTATCAGAATAAACAGAACAATGGAAAGGAAAATGTGTTTAAACACATATTTCAGGGGTATATCCTTCCCAAGGACAATGGTTAGAAGAGAACCATTTAGGTTAGGGAATAGGAAGTTCATGACATTACCCAAACAGCGGTGTTTGGATAATTGAGCAGGAAACATTTAGCATCGGACTTCAAATGTTCCTGTTGAAAATCGGAGTACCATAGACATGCATCGAGATAGCCTTGACATGGTTATCAGGTGAAGATCAGACTTTAGAAACACAAAGGATCCATCAGGAACCGCTTGTAGAATAAGTCTTACAATTTCCTCATGGAAGAAAGGATAGCCTTGCTAAAAAGGAAATGGTAACAATAGGTCCTCCGGCCAGGTGTGCTAGGCATGGCATCACCTTACCGGGTCATATAAAGACCAAAGCTGTGACTCTTGGAAAATGTTTCAACCATCATATCTGACCGAGATTCAGATCTGATTGGTGTCAGGATACCTCAGACTCAGGATCCTGAGATAAAAAGGTGCGACACGAATTGACGAGAAGACATCATAAGATTCTCGGGAAATGAATTATGGAAGCGAGTTCTGAAACAAAAGTTCATTAGTAAACCAAGGAGAGGGTTAGGAGGTGGCTGATGGACTCAGCGACATTCCATTGAGATTTCCAAAAGATGGATTTCCACAACTATGTGAACAAGGAGATAACATTAGCTAGATCGAATGACTTAATGATGTATGCTCGAGGAAAACATACATAATTAAACATGGTTTGAAAGGTGCCTTCGAAATAAGGGTTGGGTTGCTCGCCCAACGTCGGAATGGCGATTGAGCAACCAACACACTAAATTGGAATAATCGTCCATTAACTCTGAAGCAATAGGGTTGCCAAGAGATAATAAATTCGCACAACAGAGTTCACTCAACACGGGGACCAAGAAGGGAATGGTGATGGCGAGAAGTATTACTATATCAAGAATTCTCAAGAGGTGGAGAAATTCTCACAATATCCTTGACATAAAAGATGGTAATACTCCAAGGTAGAACATAACATAAGCTGGTTAGCAAGGAGCTCCCTAACATGATCAAGTTTGTGATGAAAGGAATGTAAGGATGTTGTCGATGGTAACTCAAATTACCAAGGAACGAGGATGGCACTTATCATCAAGAATTCCATTGATATCCTGGAAGGAGTCAAGTGGTTGATGATGATCACGACATTTTGTTGTCAAGGGGATCCACGAAGAAGCAATTGATCAGCGACTGCATCAAGCAAAAGGACTGATGCAACAAAAGATTATTGGAGCCACAGATACTACACAAACTCGGGGTCAAGTTTGTTGTTCGAGGTGAAACGATATGACGAGGAAAATCGATGTAAGCTTAGCTCATCGTCGAAAGTGGTGCTCCGGGAATAAGGACCAGGTAGCACAGTTAAAATTATCAAGATAATGATATAGCCAAACAGGCTAGGAATGGCGTGATTGGGTACAAACTCGTACTTAAAGAAGATTACTAAGAGTTGTTGAACCGTAGTGCGGACTCGGTTCAGTTATCGGTGTCTTTGCGTGATTAATAACCTAGAGCCCGTGGAAAATTGGAATCAGTGGGAATGTAGCACTTGATGAAGAACTCATAAGAAGTTATGCAGTTCCATGATAATCTCAAGATACCAGGGGGTAATACTCGACGACAGATCAAGGTAGAGGTTGGACTAGGGTATTGCTTTGCAGAAGACAAGTGCTTAAACTTGCATGAGAAATGGTATTTAAAGGAGAACATGGTCGGAACCACGATTGAAAAAGGATCAATACACAAATACTAGACGATATCATATCAAGGAAATAGTTATTATTACAAGAAGCTTCTATGATAGGATCTACATCGTGTCCATGGGCATGAACACAAAGTTCAAGGTCGACTCCCACTTGTTCAACGCATAACCTTTCATTTACCGCTTGTATTTCGAAAATGACATTAGTTGTTGAAAGTTTTTACCTAATGCAATACTAGATAAGTATGACCCGTGAAACTTTCGGGTTCACACGGATTAGGGAAGGCGTAGGTTCAACCATCAGGGCATCTTAGGAACATATACCACAAACTTCGAGTAAATAATACAAGCTCGAAAATAGAGCATGGTTCACAAAGCAGAGGATACAATTTACCAAAGGCATCATGTATCCGAGGAAAAGCTCACAAGCTTATTTAATATGAAGGACATTGTCGGATAAAATCCGACAAAAGGGTCTGGTGGTCCACAAGGGATCTGATGTGAGCATCAGTACTCAACCAGAGGAAGAAAGAATGCAAGGAGATCAGGTTATAGAAACAACTGACTAACTCAAAGCTCAATGCAAAGGAATTATAATTTCAAATTCAAGGGATCAGAAGCAAACGCTCTGATTGAGGATGGATAAGTCGAGTAAACTTACGGGTACAATCGATGGCAAATTTGATTGGTCGAGATCCAGCTCACGTTTAAAATGACGTCTGAGCCAGAAGGATGAATACTAGGATCTGATTGAGGATTGCGAGCATTCGCAACAAATTGAATCAACGGACTCAAAATGATAATGACAAGAGATGCCAATAATATTATAGACTTATGGGATTAACCATAATGCAAGCAAGTAAGAATTTCAAGAGCAATAGGCTACTCATGATTTTCGGTAGATCGAGAGGTATTTTGAACACTTTTATGAAATACTTGAATCAACTGGGATGAGCAAATATCCGGTGAGTGCTATAAATTATCCATAGTGGTATTCATGTGGCAAAGAACAGCAAGGCAGTAAGCTCAAAGGATTCTCGGAGCAACAAAGAGAATTTCGAGGTATCTTGTTATAACAAGATCAACTGGGAAACATTGTATGCATGGCGAGTATACGTGGTTATCCATAGGAGTTTATCGATGAAAGGGACTTGCAAAAGCAATGAACACAAGTTCTCGGGTTATCAGCGGAGAGTATCTTCAGGGTCTTCACGTGCAGCAGACGATCATCAGTAATAAGGGGCTCTCCGGGTGAAACTGATAACGAGATCCTAATGTTAGATTTAGCAAAACTTACTTAACCCGAATAGAAGAGAGATCATAGTCCCAGAGTATAGACAAGGAGTAAAAGATCCTAATACCACCAAATGGCGACGTGGGCCCGTAAGCCACACAGCCATGTTAGTAAAAGTTTTTCAATGACTAGACTCGACTTCGGCCAAGGAGTTGGAAAGGGGGATTCCTACAGGCAGTCGGCTCTGATACCAACTTGTGACGCCCCCGATTTGACCGTACACTAATCATGCATGCAAATGTGTACGATCAAGATCAGGGACTCAAGGGAAGATATCACAACACAACTCTACAACATAAGTAAGTCATACAAGCATCATAATACAAGCCAGGGGCCTCGAGGGCTCGAATACAAGTGCTCGATCATAGACGAGTCAGCGGAAGCAACAATATCTGAGTACAGACATAAGTTAAACAAGTTTGCCTTAAGAAGGCTAGCACAAAAGTAGCAACGATCGAAAAGGCAAGGCCTCCTACCTGGGACCTCCTAACTACTCCTCGAAGCCTAACTCCATGTAGAATCATCCTCGGGATCTTTAGCTCCTGGACTCCAGCATCTGGTTGCGGCAACCGGGTATAGAATGGGGAAAAGAGGGAGAAAAGCAACCGTGAGTACTCATCCAAAGTACTCCCAAGCAAGGAGCTACACTACATATGCATGAGTATATGTGTAAAGGGGCCATATCGGTGGACTGAACTGCAGAATGCCAGAATAAGAGGGGGATAGCTAATCCTGTCGAAGACTACGCTTCTGGCAGCCTCCATCTTGCAGCATGTAGAAGAGAGTAGATTAAAGTCCTCCAAGTAGCATCGCATAGCATAATCCTACCCAGCGATCCCCTCCTCGTCGCCCTGTTAGAGAGCGATCACCTGGTTATATCTGGCACTTGGAAGGGTGTGTTTCATTAAATATCCAGTTCTAGTTGTCATAAGGTCAAGGTACAACTCCGGGTCGTCCTTTTACTGAGGGACACGGCTATTCGAATAGATAAACTTCCCTGCAGGGGTGCACCACATAACCCAACACGCTCGATCCCATTTGGCCGGACACACTTTCTGGGTCATGCCCGGCCTCGTAAGATCAACACGTCGCAACCCCACCTAGGCTCAACAGAGAGGTCAGCACGCCGGTCTAAACCCTATGCGCGCAGGGGTCTGGGCCCATCGCCCTATGCACACCTGCACGTTGCGTACGCGGCCGGAAGCAGACCTAGCCCCCTTAATACAAGCGCGAGCTTACGGTCCAATGCGGCGCGCGCCACTCAGTCGCTGACGTCAAAAAGAGCTTCGGCTGATACCACGACGCCGGGATACCCATAAATACTCCCGCGTAGGTGGTTAGTGCGTATAGACCAAATGGCCAGACTCAGATCAAATACCCAGAACTCGTTAAGCGTGTTATTGAAGTAACCGCGAACGCCGACTAGGGCCAGGCCCACCTCTCTCCTGGGTGGTCTCAACCTGCCCTATCGCTCCGCCATAAAGCAACAGTCGGGGGCGGTCAGGAACCCAGGCCCACCTCTACCAGGATGGAGCCACCTGTCCTTTCAGCCCCCTCACCAGCATCACTTGCGGGTACTCCTCGAGCCGACCCAACTTTAGTCACCACATGTGTCATGTATATAAAGTATATAGTATATACCGGTGATCACCTCCCGAAGTGATCACGACCCAGTAGTATAGCATGGCAGACGGACAAGAGTGTCGGGCCACTGATGGAACACTAGCAACCTATACTAAGCAGTAGGATAGCAGGTAAGGGTAACAACCATAGCAACAATGACAGGCTATGCATCAGTATAGGATTAACCGAAAGCAGTAACATGCTACACTACTCTAATGCAAGCAGTATAGATAAGGAATAGGCGATATCTGGTGATCAAGGGGGGGCTTGCCTGGTTGCTCTGGCAAGAGAGAGGGGTCGTCAACTCCGTAGTCATACGGGGCACCAGCAGCGGCGTCGGTCTCGTAGTCTACCGGAGAGAAGAGGGGGAAGAAACAATGAATACGGAGCAAACAAAGCATCACAAAACATAAGGAGGCAAAACGCGGTGCTAGGTATGCCCTAACGTGGTAGGAGGTGATACCGACGAAGGGGGAAAACATCCGGGAAAGTGTTCCCGGTCTTTCGTGTTTTCGGGCAGAGGTGCCGGAGGTGAAATGTTGCAGGTTCACTATGCTAGGGACGCGTGGCGGACGTACGGGCTGCATATCCGGATTTGTCTCGTCGTTCTGAGCAACTTTCATGTTGAAAATAATTTAATCCGAGTTGCGGATTAAAAGATATGATTTTCTAAAGATTTTAATAATTTCTGGAATTTAATTAATTATGTAATTTAATTCGAAAATGGATTTATGACATCAGCATGATGTCATGCTGACGTCAGCAGTCAACATTGACCGTTGACCTGGTCAACCTGACAGGTGGGTCCCACCTGTCAGGGACTGTTTAGCTAATTAACAGTGGTTAATTAGGTTAACTAGTTATTAGGTTAATTAAGTTTAATTAGTTTAACTTAAACAAGATTAATTAAGTTAATTATTTAGTTAATTAATTAATTATTTATTTTTATTATTAATTATTTGTTTATTTTTTTTAATTCTTCTTTTTTTATCATCATTTTTTTAAATGTTCCAGGGGATGGGGCCCCCTGTCATAGGCCCAAGGGCATAGTGGGCACAGGGGGATGCGGGCGCTGGGTGCTGGGCGCTGCGGGCGTGGTGCCCGTGCCCGAGTCCGACCACCGGCGCGACCGTGGAGAGGCCGGCCGGCCGGAGCGCGCGGGCGCCAGAGGACGGCGGTGGCGGCGACGGCTTGGCTTGAGCAGAACCGCGGCAGGGACGGGCACCGGCGGCCACACGCGGCCATGAGCGCGTGTGGGGGCGAGGGTGCGGGGCGAGGCCATGGTGAGGCGCGCGGCTGGTCGGGGTCGGACGCAGGTGTTGCCGCACGTCGACTGGTGGTGGTGGCTTGGCCGGGGACGGCCAGAGTCGACGGCGGGGATGGGCGATGCGGTGGCCGAAGCTCGGACACGGACGGTCATGGCCACGACGCGGTGAGCGCGGGCGGGGGACGGCGAGCAGGAACAGGGGAAGGAGAGGAGGGGCGCGGCTCACGGCGGGGTTGTAGGGCACGGGGCAGTGTGCGCGGGGTGGAGGTCGAGGACGACGCGACGGAGACGACGGCGAGCGGCGACGGCGCGACGTCGGGTCTTGGGGCGCCGCGGGGTCGAGCCCCCGATCCAGTACGGGTCGAGGGGGTAGGCACCGTGCGGGATCGCGTGCGAGGCGTTGGAGCCAAGCGAGAGTCGAAGAAGAGGACCAGGGGCGCGGAGGCCCGAGGTGGTTGCCGGCGGCCATGGGGATCGGGGCGAGGAGCTCCTCTCCTGTGTGCATG
>NC_057805.1:505023835-505027667 GCF_018294505.1 Triticum aestivum
GACACCTAATTAAAATAGTTTGCATTATTATTATTTTTAAAAGGCATTTAATTAATTGTCATATATGCTGTTTTAATTACTTTAGAGCCTTTAAACATTTTATAAAAGTGTGGTTTCTCCATAATAATTACCTATGCATTATCTGGCAACACCCCAACATTTTAGTTTTAATATTTGAAAATCTTTACCGTTTGACTTTATTTTAAGTTTGAATTTCGAATCGATTTTGAACTAACACGAGATTAACAACAGTAACCGTGTGACGTGGCATCATTAACGTGGGATTACTGTAGCCTAATTATCCGGGCGTCACAACCCTGCTAGCCCAGGCTGCCGACCTGGAACCTATTCCCCTGATCGAAGAAGAAGCAGAAGAAAAACTCCAAAACAGGTAAACATCGCTCTCGCGTCATGATCATCGCAAAACCTGTACCTGCAACTGGTGGTGTAGTAATCTGTGAGGCACGAGGACTCAGCAATCCCATTACCATGGGTATCAAGACTAGCAAAGCTTAAAGGGAAAGGAATGGATAAGGTGGTGAGGTTGCAGCAGCGACTAAGCAAATATGGGCTAACTTACGCAAAGAAGAGCGAGAAGAGAAGCAACGGAACGGTCGTGAAACTAGCAATGATCAAGAAGTGATCCTGAACTCCTACTTACGTCAAACATAACCCAGAAACCGTGTTCACTTCACGGACTCCGCCGAGAAGAGACCATCACGGCTACACACGCGGTTGATGCGTTTTAATTAAGGTCAAGTGTCAAGTTCTCTACAACCGGATATAAACAAATTCCCATCTGCCACATAACCGCGGGCACGGCTTTCAAAAGATAATACCCTGCAGGGGTGTCCCAACTTAGCCCATTATAAGCTCTCACGGTCAACGAAGGATATTCCTTCTCCCGGGAAGACCCGATCAGTCTCGGAATCCCGGTTACAAGACATTTCGACAATGGTAAAACAAATCCAGCAAGACCACCCGATGCGCCGACATCCTGATAGGAGCTGCACATATCTCGTTCTCAGGGCAACACCGGATGAACACTACGTACAACTAAAACCAGCCGTCAAGTTTCCCCGAGGTGGCGCTGCAAGTGGCTCTGGTTCGGACCAACACTTAGACAAGCATTGGCCCGAGGGGGGGGGGCTAAATAAAGATGACCCTCGAGAGAGCGACTCCCAGGTGAAAAGTAGGTGGTGGTGAGGCAAAAGGTAAAACCAAGGTTGGGCCTTGCTGGAAGAGTTTTATTCAAAGCGAACTGTCAAGGGGGTCCCATAAATCACCCAACCGTGTAAGAAACGCAAAATCCGGGAACATAACACCGGTATGACGGAAACTAGGGCGGCAAGAGTGGAACAAAACACCAGGCATAAGGCCGAGCCTTCCACCCTTTACCAAGTATATAGATGCATTAATAATATAAGAGATATTGTGATATCCCAACATAAACATAATCCAACATGGAGCAATCTTCATCTTCACCTGCAGCTAGCAACGCTATAAGAGGGGCTGAGCAAAGCGGTAACATAGCCAAACAATGGTTTGCTAGGAAGGGTGACAAAGGTTAGAGGTTCATGGCAATTTGGGAGGCTTGAGGAGCAAGTGAATAGGTAGCGCAGCAAAGCGATAGAACGAAGCAACTAGCAGAGCAATGATAGTAATGAGATCCAAGGTGACGGTCAACTTGCCTGAAATCCCGCTAGGAAGAAGAACGAGTCCATGAAGAAGATGAAACCACGAAGACGAACGAATCCTCACGATCGCAACGACACGGGAACTATCGAGAAGAAGCACACAACAAGGTAAACACACCACACATGAACAAGGCATGATGCTCAACCAAGTATGATGCATGACAAGGCTATATGAAGCTACTTATGACGAGAGATGATGCATACAAGAACAACACATCAAGGCAAGTTTAAATGGGGCCGGAAACAACATATAACAATTCCGGTAAGTCCTCATATGCATATTTCGAAATTGGTCCAGAACTGAATAAACCTTATATTCAAGTTGTTAAAAAGCAAGTTTAAGAGCACCATGATGATCTACACGAAATTCTAGTCAAGTTACATATAAAGTTCATTAGATTCGGAGTTACGGCCTAGAAGATGTGAGCAAAACAAGTTAAACATGGCATTGATGCAAAATGCATACAACCATCAAGCAAACACCTCAAAACAAGGATGCAACATGATAATATGAGACTACATGCAAAACTAAGAAAATTTCATATAAAGCATGCTCAAAACGGAGCAACGATGCAACACATACACTCCAAACAAGATATAGCAACAATCTGTCCAAAACAGCAACTATGCAACTAGCAAGCATCAAAACAATATGCTACATCACCTTAACATGAAAACAAAAGGTATGGATAGGATGTACAGGTAAAGCACAACAAAACATGAACACTGAGCTATCTCCAGAAATCACCAGAACATGCTCAAAAGGACATGGCAAAATTGCAAATAATAACAGGTTCACAGACAGCAGAAATTACTGGACATGACAGAAATAACATCAGGTTGCAATGTTCAGTGCACGAAATCAACATGCTACAGGAACTTAACATGGCAAAACAAGGCATGGCAGTATTCTACTAAATGCATATGACAAATGTCCCTTAATGACCATAAGCCAAAAAGGACCAGAAGATATGGTGGCAACCATGTAAACATAGCAAGTTTCGTTATCAGGTTTCAGACTAGGCAGAAAACAGAGCATGGCAGAAACAATAATATGAAGGCATGTTGGTGAGCTTGATGCACTCATCCCAAAGCAATGCATGACAAAACAAGCATACCTACAGCAAGATGGAATGTTTATGAAGCTATCCATGACAAGAACAAATACATAGCATGTATGAAACAACTACAACAAGCTTCGCAAAATTGAATAACACGTAAACAATCTGCCAGGAACATTTTATAGCAAAAGTAGAGCAAGATTGAGTCATGCTATGGCACTCCATAAATGTAACCAAGGGCAGGAATGGATCAACTACAACAATATCTACAAAACATCCTTACTGAACATCTCCAAAATATGCATGGATCTCTCTGTAGCATCAAGTTTACATGGAAACAAAATAACAGCAGACAGACTTGGAGAAAATACTAAGTCTCTGAAATCAGAAACATTACGGAGCCTAGTTTACAAGCTTGTTCTAGTCACCACAGAGATCACAATAATACATGGCATACACCTCTGCAAAGATGGCATGACATACAACAAAACACCTGTAGAGCTCTTACTCATAAGGTGCACAGATTAAATCCAACAAAAATAACAAATCTCCACGTTCTGATAAGTAACAGCAGATAACAGCAACTAGAACTCTTGCAATGATGATTTGGGCATCAAGATGAACTCAAATGAACATGGTGCAATTGAACTAAATGTAGATCATCACGAGACGAACATTTTGATATATTACACGCGTGAAACGGGGCTATATGCAGAGAGTAATGCCATGATGAACAGGTGCATGTAATGTCAAAATTTCCAGACTTTGAGATTTCGAGGGGGAGGGGAAAAGTCAACCTCGAGCTCGATTGGATCTGGCCGGGGCTTCGACGGGGTCGGGCCGTCGGCGCGGCTTCTCACCGGGGACTTGCCGGAGGAGAGGGAGAGGACGAGGTGGAGGAGGCCGGCGACCGGAGGGAGAGGGCAAGGAGGAGCGCCGGTGGGGAGTCGGCACCGGCGAACGGCGGCGGCGGCCATGGAGGCGAGGCGAGGTGCGGCGGCGGCGAGGCACGCGGCGGTGGTGGCGTTGCGGGCGTGGGCGACGGGGAGCTGAGGAGGCGGCGACGGGCGAACG